>NC_089321.1:18907097-19007669 GCF_036669915.1 Pocillopora verrucosa | reverse complement strand
TTTAAACGATAAAATTTTTATTAAAATGTAAATTCTTCAGTCCATTTCAATAACTTTCGATTCTAATTCGTTACATATCACTAATATTGGTTCCAACTTGTAGAACCTGCGAAAGAGGTCGTAGGACAGAGAGAAAAGTTTGCACAATCACGGCACGCAATATATCAATCTGGGTTGTCCAGTTGATTTGATGGTAGCAGGGACTGTCGAGTTTGTCGCTCAAACGTTGTGGTCCATAAGAGTGTAACATCATTAATGACGGAAACAAATTGCAGAAAGAGGTTAGTTCGTCGGGTTTCCTTATACGAACTCTCAGGAGAAACTGCAAGAGGTGTTTCGGAGTGTATGCGTGTTGTTTTGTAAATATAAACACTGCAACCTATTTTAACTTGTTTTTGTGTCCTTTCAGCAACGCGATATGTCGGTTATGACCAGAGTGCCCAATTTTATTCTTTAATTTGATCTTCTCCACACTGTGCATAGTTCATGACCTGATATTTCAACGTAAATTATCAAAAATGCGCCTTCCGATCAACTTTGTCTACTTTGTAAGTCACGCAAGCGCGCAAGCGTTACGACCGATCACGTTTACGCAACGTTTTTGAGCAACTCGGCATCTAACCTCCATTCAGTTGCTGTGTAAACCTAAAATCCTCAACGTAGAAGATAAACGAACGAAGTTTGAACTGTCAAAAGGAGATCTTGGTCAATTCCAAGAATCATGCAAATGATCTTTGACACGAGCGCAATTGAGTAAACACATGGATTTGCGTTGTTTTTAAGAAGTTGGTGGATGGAAGCTAGAGATATACCCGCGGGTTTGAGGCAATCCGTGACCTCATTGGTGTATAAACTATGCACTGATATGCCTTTTCGGTCCGATTAACGCCTGCATTTTGAGAATTCTTTCGTACGAAGTAGTGAATTTTTGATATGCAAATTAAGGTCGAAGAGAAGGGTCTCCTCTGATCACGCTGGTATGAAAAATATTTCAGCTGAAGTTTCCATATTTTGTCTGTGAACTAACTGAATACACCTTGTAACTTGTAGCAAGATAGAATTCCGTGAGCTACATTGCTGCAGTCGCTGCGCGCTGGACAAAATCTTTGAAATTGACACTTCCGATCGCTGTTCACAGGGGTGGTCTGGCCAAAATTGACTTTTGGCTTGTGGCGAAGCAAAAAAAGAGAATTGGAGAACAACTTGACTATTTTTGAAACATGTGTCCTAAACCCTTTTCATGGGCAAAAAATAAAAGAAAACTTTTTTCCCACGGGAAGTCGAGAGGACCGCTCTTAGCGGGAGTGGCACTTAAACCCAATGGCAAGCTATCCTTCTGAACAACCGAATTCTGTAAGGCGCTGTAACGTCCCCACTTACGATGACCAGTTTAGCCATCCGCATGTTGCAGGGAGATTTTCCGAGAATGGAGCAAGTTCAAACACGTCAGTTTCCATCCGACGAAGTAGAAGTAGAAGCCGAGGTCATTGCACAAGAGTCACAAACACAACCACAAGCTCAAACGACTGGAAGCGGCACTAAAGAAAAAGGAAAAGAAAGGCAAGCTATTACAAGTGGACAAACGAGGAGCAAAGTTTCTAGTTGATCTCTGGGCTGAAAAACACGACTGTCTACAAAGTAAGGACGCAAGGAAAGTTTGGCTTGAGATTGAAATGAACTTCGGCACCAAAAAGACAGACGAAAAATGCCAGCGAAAGATCAAGTATCTGATGACAAATATAAAGAGGCAAAGTCATGGAACAAGAGTCAGACGCGAGGTCACATACGTAAAAGTGTTTTCTACGACAAATAGACCGAGTTCTTGGAACACGAGATATTAGTACCATGAAACACGTGGTCGAAGCAGGGACAAGCACGTCTTCTCTGAGCGCAAAACCCTCCAAGTGATCATGATGGCTCACAGCCAAGCACGAGCGGAACGCCAAGTCCTCCATAAAGTAGCATTGCTTCTAGTGGCACCAGTGGGACCAGCAATGAAATCTCGGATGGCGAAGTCAATCTAGCGGTCCTAGCAAACAGTGCCGGAGAGTAAGGAAGCGCACAACGAAGAGGAAAGTGCCGACCGAAGACGCCGGAATGGAAGAGGCAGTTTCCATCAAGAAAAGCCTCGAATCCATAGAAAAGCAATGCGAAAATCTCACTGCGTTTATGGAGGGTACGCAGCAGAACCACGGCAAACAATTAGAAATGATATCATCTTTCATGGGCTCTCTTCTGGAAGCCATAAAGGATAAAAAATAGATGCTTAGCAGTTTAACTATTATCAGTGGACTGTTCAGTCTGATGATTCATATTGTTACAGTTTGTAGAGTTTATAGCTGCAACTATATTTGATTCGCTTTTACTTTATTAAAATCATTTTCGGGTAAAGAAACTGTAGTGACTACTGTAACATGGTTTGATTCAGTTTATAATATTATAGAACAGTTTCGTCTTTTTGATTGTTTACAACCGTTGGAACATACTTGAGTTTCATTCAAATGATCAGACTTGATTTATTAAAATAATTTTCGAGTGAAGGACGGATCATGGGTAACATGATTTGATTCAATTTGTTGTAATCTCAATCATTATTCAAGAAGTCAAAGTGTAAAAGTAAAAAATTAAACACGACAGCAATTGCGAGCAATATAACTTAATTCTCGATTTGTTTTTTTTCTATATAGTTCATTGAAATTGCAATAGTGTATGAATTTTTTGGATTCATAAATTACATTTGCGTGATTGGAAAGGAAGAATATCGATTAAATGTTGTGGTTCAGTCACGCATTTGAAACGTACTCTCTTGACACACTTCGAACGTCGTCCCCATCCCTTATCACATCATTGTTTTTTGCTTTCATGTCCTTGATCTCGAGGGTCATCATTTTCATCATCATTCCATTCGTCTTGATTCAGCAGACAAAAGTTGTGAAGGACTGCACAAGCAACAGCGATTTTGTTGGCAAATGAAATTTTTACTATCCAGCCGTTTCCCCCAGTATACGCCAGCGATTTGTAACATTCCAAAAGCGCACTCTACTGCTACCCTGGCACCAGACAAAGCTTTATTGAAAGCTATGTCCTCTGGATCGCTCGTTGCTTCAGGAAATGGTTTTTGAAGCCAGGAGGCTAATGGGTATGCGCTGTCTCCAACTAGATAGAATTGATATCATTTCCCCCAATTTGCACAGAAGGACCCGTCAGAATCTGATCGTGCTCTGCAAGATCAAATATTGTACTATTTCGTAGGACTCTCGCATCATGCATACTGCCTGGAAGCCAGATGCAAAGTCAAGGAAGCGTTTCCCGCCATTTACAATAGCTTGAACAATGAAATTGAGTTGTTGGTAGCGACTGAAATAGTCCACCGCACTGTCTGGGGGGGGGGGGGGGGGGGGGCAGCTATTCTTTATGAGATCCATCAATTGCATCAACAATGTTCGGGAGATCAGAAACATCTTGAAATGTCTCTATACAATGCCGTGTTTCTGCCTGTGTGATGGGAAATTTATGTAATCATTCCTGAAGTTGGAAAGGACCTCCAAAACATCTTGCATTGCTTCTAGAACAGTCGACCTTTCTACGTTGAAAACCGGCCCAATACTTACGTACGAGTTGCCGTGAGCTAGACGGTACAAACCAAGCGCGAGAACTTTTTCTGGAACAATGCAGTCACGCAATCTTGTATTTTCACGAGTTACGGCCGGCCGCAAGACGTTCAACAGAATATCCCAAATGCTGCAATGATAGATATAAGACAGGGAAGTTCATAGCTATTGAAAGATCTTTATCATTACCCAAATAGGCAATCTTCAAAGTTAAATATAAGCCGGAGTACCTTCTTCTTCGTAGGTGATGCCTTGTTAAAGATTCTGACAGACGGTTGTTCTAAGTTATTTGTCTGAAGATGGCGTTGTTTGCTTTTCAGATTATCAGACTTTTGCTACACAGCTTGATTCGTTAATGAAGTTACCAAGAGGAAAGGCTGCGCATTATTGAGAAACTGTTTTTGCCGTTGTTGCAAAGGTTGGGATCTACTCTTGACGACCCAAATTCCTAGCAAATTGAAACTTCACCAACCTGCATTTCTGCTGGTCGAGCAATCCAGTATCTCAGCAGATACATCTGTAAGATAGATCTTACTTCCCATTGTGGACGTGGGTGGTTCAGTAATGCATTTTTATTCAAATTCTTACAAAACAAGCATTTAAGCCACCATCTTAGCCACAAAAAACTGAAAACAAGATGCGAACTCACTCAGCAACACATGTGACAGGCATGCGTACTATGACAAAAGTAAATTTTCAATAGGTGGGAGGAAACTTATAAAGGTTTGAGAATACATCGATCATAAATCTAACTTAATCTCCGCCCATTTACCTGTAAATCTTGGCGTAAATAGAAACTTTGACAAAGTTTCCGATGTGTTAAAACTCCGTTACAGAAAGGAAAGAGAATTACTGGAAACAAAAATCTCTTAGAAATCCAATCCACGACGACATTTTCGTAACATTTTACACGATTAGTAGCCGACTTTATACAAAAACAATTAGTAATTCATTTGCAATAGCGCTTAAAGTTCATTCTGCATAAACCTTATTGACTCCTAAGCTAATTAGTTTGGCATCGAAACAGTTTCTTGCACCAAACTTAGGCTGAGCAGGTAATTTAGTTAAATGTCACATTTAAACGAGAAGTGTAGCAGGTGCTCTCCGCCTCAACCATTATGGACGGGCCTTCAATTGTAATAAAACAGCAGTTAACCTGTGCTGGTCAGGGTCTCTTAGTTTCGCAGTCTATCCTTTAATAATAAATAAGTTGCAATTTTTAAGAAGAAAAGCAGGCTGTAAATGATATTTGATTTCTCGTGCCGTGAACCCAAGCTTTAAAAATGTAAGTTAAATTTCTAAAACGAAAAAGTCAGCTTTTCACAGAATGAAGTCAGCCGTATTTGGTTGGATCATGCTCTGTTGTGTCTTTCCCCAAGGTTCAGGTAAGCAGTACAAGCCTGTCCAAATGAAGAATATTCGTCGTGGCATCAGAACGAAACACTTCATTGCTTAAATCTTTTTAACTTACTTTTGTCTAAAAAGTAGTGACAGTACCTAAGGGTTGTCATTGCCAGCTTATTGTTTGACTCAGCTCGTTGTTTCACTTGTTTTGCTCTTCTCACCTCAATATGGGGTAATACTAAACATTGGCTGACCAGTTCTTTACAATATCATTGACAACAGACTGTGTCTTAATGCTCGACGTTCGCACCGATGTGTGTGCGTACTTTAGACTTGAGAGGTACGTTAGTCTTTGTAATTTGGGATTTCGACTGACTTAACAAAATAATCCTAAAAAAAAAGGACTACCTTAATGGAGGCGTAAAAGCCTATTGGCTAAATAGCGCTCCGAGTCGAATGCACTGGTGTTGACAAAATGCTTTGTGTTAGAGCCAATTGCAGTTTGGAGCCAAGCTCATGTAGATGGAGGGCTGTGAAATGTTTTGAAGTTAAAACACAAATGTTTTAGAGAAGCCAACGGTATCCTGAAGCCCAGTATTCTTTTCATTCACGCTCGCTGCAGATATTTCTTTACCCTTTGATTTAAAAAGTCAAAACAGGTGCTTTGCTAATTTAAGTCACTGTGTAATCATCTTTTGTGTATGCATGTAGAACCTTAGGTTGTATCCGGCTCGTAATCTTCTTTAGGACGTGAACCGAGGAGATTAGCCCCATGTAATTGAGGTATACTGCAAGTCGACTAACACATATCATAAACACCTCTGCAGAATGCATGAACATCCATGGAGGGCGACATATAAAAATGAAAACAGAGTGGAAAAATAAGAAAATGATTTTGAAAACGGAATTCCAAGCGAAAGGAAGTGTTACAGCCAGACCAGAAATCGAAAGCAAAAACATGGAAAAAACATTGGCCGGGTAAGCATCCGTTATCAGTCTCAAGTTTATCTACTGCTTTTTTCAATTTTTTCATTTCTTTTTTTTGCATTTTTGCCCAAGGGAGGGGCACTAGTTAAGCCTGAGGGTTTTTATTTCAGTGTTAGAGCTCTCTGCTAAGGGCAATTATGATGATTACCAAAAGTCTCCATTATCATTTTGTTTTCAGGAGAATAGCACCCAGTAAACCTTTGACACAGAAAAGATCAACAAGTTCTTCACAAGACTTAAACGGGGCAGCAAAGATCATTTCTCTTCCAGCAACTAGAAAAGATGTTTTAGTGAGAAATCCCCAAAATGTCCACTTCGCTAGGAAAGTCGTAGTTGGTAGTCAGTTCCGAAAACTTTTAAAAAAACTGTACCAAAATCATTCGAAAGATGTTCAGGCTATCAAAAGAAAACTAACTAGTGAACAACTCAAGTTGTTAGAATCAAAAGAGGAAGGCGAGGACGATAAAGCCGACATATACAGCATCGAAGGTAAATCAGAAGCTTCCAAAAATAAAACAGTCGTCGAACTCCGAGCTGCAATACTGAGGTTATTGAACGAAGTTGCAAAAAAGGCTAAATCAGCCCACAACGCTGAACAAAGATATAAACAAGACGAATCATCGAGACACCCTTTTAGAAGAAAAAAGTTCGGCCAGACTTTAAAGACAGAGATAGAAGAAAGTTATGATCACAGCAGAAGCCCATCTTCCATAACTAAAGGAGAGGATCTCTCTGCAAAGCGCGCAAACTATTTGGATCTTCTTAACTTCATCGCACGAATGAAAAGCACGGACATTGGAAAAGATGTTGATTTGTATAACACTGATAGTATGCGGAGTTCGAGTATGATGGAAAACAGTGGCATGAATAAAATGCTGAACTCAAGAGATCTAATGACACAAATTCCTAACACAGGAAATATGCAACAAGTAAAGGAAGAAAAGGGAGTCTTGCCAGGAGAGGGAATGCAAATGCAGGAATTAAATCTTGCGAAACAAAGGTGGCTTCTTGAAGACCAGTTGGAAAATCGCATCGCTCAACTTCAGTCGAAAGCGCGATTACCTGTGCCCCAACAAGAATTTCCACAAATACAAAATTTTCAAAACAATGACATGACAGACTTTATGCAACGTCTTCAGAATGTGATCACAACTCCTTCACTTGGGCCTATACCCCTTTCATATCGAGGACCAGCTATGTTTCAAAAGCCGTCATTTCTTCCTCGTGTTAATCAATATCTACCTTTTGCACGACCATTCCCCGCCACCGAAACGCGGTTACCTTTCTATCGATCAATGAATCCAAGACCTCCATATCCAATGGATGATGAGGGAGAAGATGATAATGAAGATGACGATGATAATTCCGACTATGACAATGATGAACGAGATGAGCCTCCACCACATCATTCGGACCGTGAGCAGGAAGAGAGTTACAATGCTGACGAAGATGAAGGGGAACAAAGATACCCTGACATTGACGAAAGATAACACTTTCGTTTTTGTCAGCTTCTATTGACGTTCTGTATATAGATAATGTCACAACTCTGTTATTTCATTTTAATGTTATTTCGTTTTAAGCTAGTCCGGTTACAACAAATTTTGTAAAACCCCAGTATGTGTGGAAGTCTTGAGATCTGCTCTGCTCTAGGAATGATAAATCTTAATGTTTCAATTAGTTCGAAGGGTTCCACCTAAAGCGTTTAGGTCTCGGTTTATGTTTTTGTCAAAGATGATCAAGATGGCCAAAACAATAATAGCCTACACTATTGTGTGTCTCACGTTGTAGTCACTTCTGCTGTAGATCGCTAATGCAGACCCCTAGGACTACTCCAAAAGTTGAGAAGTCGACTAGGTACGTGTCACCTAAACATAAGATTGTACTCCGCTGTGATTGGTTGGTTTCCACACTTAACCACCAGAGTGACTCTAATATCAGCCCTGAATAAACAATTATGTTCATGAAAACAAAGATCGCCAATTAGAGAAGCTCTTGATTGTTAAACAAATTCTCCTTGTCGGTATCGTAGGAAAAATATAACGAGCACCAGAGGGTTTAACAATTGTTATTGACGCATTTTGATAATTGATGTCCTGGTGAAGTGTTTGCACAGCGATCCACTAACCTCCTGTTGATATCTTTTTTTATCCTGGATGCCTCTCTAGTTACCACGGCGGAAATACTTATATATTTTTTTACCACTCTTCTTTACCATGATGAGTAATTACACCATGCTTTCACCAGTTATGTCAACATGAGCCCTAGATGGATAAAAGTTGAAATAAAACCGTGAAAACCACCGGTAAGAGTGTTACTTAGCAACACCACGCAATCGCAGGATCAACCTTACAAAACTTTTAAGAATTAGTTGAACTCCATTTACGAAGTGAATCTATATTCACTCTGCAGAGCTGAGTTCGGTAATTTTATCAGAAGTCTACTTAGCTTTGAAGGAAATGAGATGGCAAATATTTCGCAATGTAATTCTTATTTCAATAATTCTTACGTCTAAAGTTGCAAATGGAAGACCTTCGACAAAAAGGATACGATCCGGTAAGTTTACTTAAGATCAACTATTCGTTTCTAAATTTGACCTTCATCGAGTTGTGTTTCGGTTTACCGAATTCATTTGCGCTTAAACACGGATAAATAACCGTTACAGCCGATTTTCTATGAAGATAAGATTTACAGAACTGTAAGGCTGTAAGACTATAAGACTGTGAACTGTCTTTTATCAAATATATATGTAGTGAGATAATGCACGCAGTTAGATATCAATACCAATATGAAGCAGCAGTAATGGGCAGTTTTGGCAAAGAGAATCCTATGAAACATCGTTAAGTGTTATGTCAAGTAGCGTAACCTGTCACTGTTATGGTTTAAGAACACAGCTGATTGGGACAGTAACACCTAACAAACTTCATTAGCGACTAAACTAAACAAGTGATTAAAGAACTTAGATTGTAAGACGATCATGATGAGTTGGCTTTAATTTTAAAAGTTCAGTTTTCATCGTAACCATTAAGAGCATTATCTTTATCTTCCATGTGATGAACGATAGGGTAAGTTTTGACATCGTTTGTCCCTCCTCTTCAACAGAGAAAGTCAAGCCCGGCCTAATCACAGTTCCAATCATGAAGGATGCTCGCGGAGTGCCACACGAAACCACTGCGCAGGAAAATGCAAAGTCTTATTTGACCGGCCCTGCTTACAGGATCCTGAACAAGGACAATACTTTTGACTCTAAGGATCCTTTCATTTTCTTTCCACTGATTGCTGTTGAACACCCAAGAGGATAAGTTGCAAAGATTAAAACCGTCAGAACATCTGCTAGTAATTGTGTGATACTAAAATCGTAAAATATATCTCCACAGAATCGGTGAGATGAATCTTTAAACGAAGAGTTGCGATTAACTTCTACCTAAATTTCGCCTTCCACAGCAGAATTTTAGCTATTTACACCTGTTCACTTGTAGCCTCAGTATCAGTGCAATAAAGACATATCTAATAAGTTGTTCTTAAGTAACCAAACATCCTCGTAATAACAACCTTAACAAAGAAAGGGTGATAAAAAGATTGAACAAGTCAAGCGAGAAGAGATAAGAAAGTACGTTTCCAAACCTTGCAAAAAGGCACTGTGTAGTCTGATAAGGAGAGGAATTTCAGTTCAGGAACGAAAACAAAAGAAGGCAAAACCGTTGCTGTCCTTTCTGAGAAATCTATCTACATGAAAGAAAATAAATACGTCATTATAAATATTTCTGAAACTGATCACCAATTCTTTAGAAAACTGGGAAGATTGTAGTCACAACTGACACAGAGGGCAAACGCACTGCGTTTGATTTAGAGTTGTGAACTTATCTGAACGAATCGGGGCGATGAAAATTGGCTTTGGTATTTCAAAGGTCATTTCAGAAGGCGAAGCATAGTTTTGTAGATAGAATAGTTTTATGAATAGAATAGTTTTACGGATAGAAAAAAAAATATAGCCGTTGTTGCTGCAAAAAATTTTTGTCGAAGTTTTTTTAAAGATTCATCGTATCTGAGAAGTATTAAGAAAAGAGAGTTCAAACTGGCTTTCGAATATCTGACGATGTGGCTGAGTTATCTGTTGTATTTGAAAAGAAAGGGTCCTATTCGTACAAACCTGACATTTTTTACGTTTGTTTTGACAAACTTTACTGGTGGCGGGTACAAACTAAATATTTTTTTAAGTTTGAAAAACTCCATGTGGTTTTACGTTTGTCTTTAATTTACATTCCGTTGTCGAAATATTTTTACGAGGAAAGAAAAGTAAAAAAAAAATCAAAATCTTTGACTTCGGTTTTGCTATGTACTTACCTTTTGCACGTGAACTTCTTATTCTAGTTATCGTTCTTGGCCAAGAGGTGTTTGCTCGACCGGCAACAGGTAAGTTCAGATTCATTTCTAAATAACAGGCAGAAATTTGAAAAGTTGTCACAGTGTATTGTGATTTTTTCACTGGTCCGAAGAAATGGCCGGTTATAAGTCTTCGTATTTTGCGGAGTAAGTTTAGATTCAGTTTCAATAATGACGATAACAATCAAAGCTTGTTTCTATGCCACGTTCCGAAAAACAGGTATGGTGGAGATAATAGGGCTTAAACTGGGTCCCTTTTGGAAGCTTGCTCATTATTCTTTCGATTAAGCAAACAATTTGACGTAAGCATCGGGAAAATGATCAAGAAACGTGGTCTGATTAGGAAGAAATCTTGCTTTGCTGAAAGCTAAGAATTTCTCTGAACCACGTGAGTTTCGGGGTTTTAACTCACAACTCATAACTGATCAAATTTTGAGCCAGCGTTTCCAACTGTGATTATCACCTAAATTCAAGGAGAACTAAAAAGACCCAAGCAACTTCTAAAGTCTCATCCAAGTTTATACCGACGACAAGAAGTCGTCGCTGTTCCGCCCGTGGCGACATCAATACTTGAAGGACCTTACCTTCCTCCTGCAAATGCAGAAAATGAGTTGCTTGTTGGACCTACCGGTGTACCAAGTCCTCTGCATCGCGGCTATCCGTCGTTTCCTGGACCTCACATCTCACATTTGTTTCCCTACGGCTCCTACGCTAGATTTCGTGGATTTTACCCTCATCAGAGCTACTATCCCATGATACCCTGGGGACTTCATCATGGTTATACTCACTGGCCTCATATGCAGGCTTCAGGACCAGTTTTCCTAGCAGATCCAAATGACGGGATGTATCAGGAGCCTGTCACTGGGACTATGATTCCCCGACCGATAATACCTCCACAGTATCCAGGATTCTATATGAATCACGCTGTTGAAATGTACAGACATAATCATCTTGGACCAATGTTTCTTGGAGGGCATGGGGCAAGAATGTATCGTAAGAATGCTATAAGAAACTAAGTTATTTATTGCAATGGCTATCATCTTTATCTGTTCGAAATTTTGAGTCATAAACGCGGAAAGTTTTTTTTTTTTCCACCGATCATGTGTTGGGTATCTAAGTAATAGACCGCACACTGTATCGGTTTACCGCCATAATAATCCACGCTGGATATTGGGAGAGCACGAGAAATAGAGAATAATACATGGGCGCGCGTAGATATAGAATTTCTCTTCGTGTGTTTTGATAGCTTACGAGTGAGCGCAACGAACGAGTGAGATGTCGAGTTGAACACGAGAAGAGAAATTCCATATCTACGAGCAACCATGTATTATTTTGTTTATTAGATAAACACAAAAGCCCTTTACTGAGAAGGAAAGCCGACTTCATTGATGAATGAAAATAAATGAATCGATTATTCCCGAATAACAACCGAAGAGTGTGTTAGCGCTAACTCTTAAGATGGAAAAATGCGTTGAATCATGATTACAAATTTATACGATATTTTTTCACGTGTGTTGTTACAGCTTTTCTCAGGGCCGGAAATCCCTGTATAACACCACAGTTTACGTGATAAGAGTTTTTAAATCACGAGCAAGAGGGAAGTGATTTACAAACTTTTTGAGTGTTCACCCAACATCCCAAGTGAGTTATTACGCTAGTAAACCTGTAGAGAATTGAGTCTACAGCGTTTGTAAAACAACTAGGGGTTTACTAGTGCAATAAATGATAGGCTTTTGACCAATCAGGGAGTTCGTAGTCTCTCAGATATTTTACATCAAGCTTTAATCAGTTTCGTGCACCATTATTCATTAAATTGTATGTCGCGCTATTTTCACCCGTTGGTTCTAATATACAAGGCGATAAAGCAAACGCTCGAACAAAACTCAATGATTTGCACATTTTAAGCGACAGAGTCTTGACAGATTTTCTCTTTATCTCCTGCAGCCGTTGATGTTACCAACGTGGAAGATCAAATTTTAGACAATTCAGCGAATTTACACAGCTCCCCAATTGAGGATGTCGCTCATAAAATGGAAGAGATTAGAGAGGAAACTGAACTTGAACGACAGAAACTAATGGAAGCAATAAAACTAAAATCTGCGAAGAAGAAAGTACAAAAGCAGTAGCTCGTGGACATTAATAAGCGCCTTCAGATAAAATATCATGTTCATGAAAACTATATGTCAGTGAGTCCTCAACCAAATATTCTGGTTCACAATGATGGGAGAAACTAGCTTTAGAACTACTCTCGTTATGGATAGGCTTCGAGATTCTTCTTGTTTTTTTCTTTATTCTTACTTTCTGCGGCCAGCGGCTACTCCTTCTCCTTCTACTTCTCACTGACCTCTAATTACTTTTTACTGCCTTCTACTGCTGTTAAGTAAAACTCTAAAGAAAGTGCGTCCCTAGAAGAACACTTCCCTGCACAGAAAATCGACGAGAGGAATCACAAGAGAAATCTCAGGATGTTCTCCCGCTATGTTTTAATAAAATGCAGAAACAAGTATTCACGACTGCTTTCAAAAGAGAAATGTAAACAAGTTTACGATATAATGTTTTGGTATCGTACCGAAAAATTGTGTTTAGATAGAAACTGCATACACACACAACATGAACTAAAGGCAACATTTGAATACACGGTGGCGATACATACATACAAGCAAAGCATATTTCTAGGCAATTTAGAAATTCTATTTCAAGCAAGGCTCTCGCTCCTTGTGTAAAAACTAAAGCCCTATATCAGTCCTTTCAGCTCTAAGTAAAATTTTAAGAAATATGCATTCTTAATCAGTTATTATTTCATTTCACGACTGGAAATATTCCAGTACCGAACCAGTTTGGCCTTAGAGCTGGAAAAACTACAACCGACCACTTGGTTGAATTAGCAGATGATATGACTGAAGCTACATTGACGAAGGTGGTTATGATGCGTCTATATTGATTAAATTGGTAATTAAACCTAGCCAGAAAAAGTGTAAACAAAATTGAAAAACTGAAACGAAATGTAAAAAGCCAGTCTCTTGTAAGTGTTTATAATGTACTTGTATATCCTCATCCAACACATGGCTGCATGTTATGAGGAAATAATTATGAAGCTCCATTGTCTCAGTTCAGTGGTAAAGCTACAAGACCAGTTGTAAGAATCATAAACAATGCACCATTTCGTGACCATATTACTCCCCATTATGTAAACCTTGGGCTAATTAACCTTCCTGCCATAATTAAGCTACGTACGTGTCGATTATTTTATGAACATTTCGCAAATAAAAAATCAATCTAATTTCGCACTGTCTTTTGTATCTGGGAACCATGATTATGCCACTGGTAGCACACATTTGCAGCAGCTGAACCCTAGCCCCATTCAGAATAAAAAGTTATTGGATACTTCTATATGACCATTCTTTGTGATCCAACTTAATCGAGCACTTCGACTTTGTAATCTTGAAAATCTTGTAAAAATCTCACAGGTTTCGAATAGATGCAGCGACGTTAGCCGCTGCTGGGTTTTTATGTATTTTGATACGCAATTGGCCAATTAGGAGGATAGAAATCTGATGCTTTCCGATAGATATTCTGACCATGTCTTTCAATAATTGTCGGAAATTCTTTATGTCGGACCACACGCATGTGCTATGGTAGCCCTATTTTTCATGTCCTCAACTTTCCAAGAGTTTAACAAATTAAAACTCATTACTAATTTATTAGCAAAGCTTGACCGTTGACCCAGAAATCGACCAAAATTTCCATGTAGCTATAATTTCATAATTTTAAGCATTTGCAGCAAGGACGTAATAAAATATAAGCCGGTCAAAGTAATAAACTTATTTCTCAGTAAAGTATTCCTGTATCTTACTCATTTGTGAACAGAAAAAGGGATGTCTGGTTGCCAAGCGACCACGTGAAATTTTTAAATCATATATATAGATGGTGTTTTTCTGGAGCTTACTGATGACCAGTTTGTAACTGATCACATAGGTGGTTAGGAGCTAGTTTGTTAGGGCATTTATGGACCATTACAGCATCGTTGACCTCTGATTTGTCGTTGATATTGAGCCATCCAAGTGATTCGAAACTATTACTAATTAATGTGGTCATATATCTTAAGTCCTAAGATGATTCTTATAGCAAAGTTTTGCAAAAATCGAAACTTACGTATATTAGTGCTAGGGTGCTTGCACATACTGAAGCATGATAAGCGTTAAAAGAGAGGTAACCCGTGAAATAATTACGAAACCTTAAATATTTCGTTGCATGAAAGCAATCCTTAAGCACTTTTAATTTGATTTGCATCAAGAAGACTTTTTCTCAAAACAAAAAAAAATGTTCATCCTTACACGAATTGAATAAGGTCACGACTAATAATGATAGTTACAAATTATGGCGAGCTGGTCTATGTTAGCGACAAACTGTCCAGCCATAATGACGATTAACATCAAAATGATATTAAACAAAAGTCCTCATGTTTGACTTACGGAATCTTTAAGTTTACCTGTCACCCGTAATAGTTATTGTTAATTTGGGGTTTAACCATGACTATTTTGGACCTCAAAGGAAAACAATAGCATGGTATTGTCATCCTATTAAAGAGTCCTTTTTATGACATTTTGCGTGGCAGATATAAAGACAAACTCCGAATAAATTTGATCAGAAAACAAGTTTATCAGGAAAAATGAAGAATAATAGTCCACTCTACCTCGCTTTGATTATTCTGATTTCAACGACTATTGAGCCAAAGCATATAGCAAGTAAGTATTCTTCGACAATTTCAGTCCGTTAATTTTCTGTGTCAGTGTTCATACACATTTTCCATGGCTTAAGGTTTTGAAATGTTCAATATTCCTTCAATTTCTAAGTCAGCTCTCATGCTCGCATGGAAAATTGGATTATGCGGGGAACAAAAACTTTTTTGTTCTATCACATATGGATTTTCGATTGCATACTACACTCACAGAATTCGTAAAACACTAAGAACAGAAAGAAAAAGGCAAGATGAAGCCAAAATCGATTACAATTATTGTTTTTGTCAATAACTTGGTTTCACAAATTACTTGCAATTTAAGTATGCTATGGTAAAAAAGAATTCGTGACCTCAAAACCTTCGTACAAAACGTATTTTTTTATGCTTCATTGTTTCTTTCGTATGCAGGAAAGCATGGTTATCAATCCAAGAGACTTCATATCCCTCATAAAACTGTTAAGCCTAATCTAGCCTCTAGAAACAAGAAACATGAAATTGTAACTCTAGCAGCACCACCGAGTGTTGGTGCCTTACTCCCCTCAGCACACCATATGACCTTGATGCCTAACGGAGTACCCACAGCATTTGGAGGATACATCCACCACTTAATGCATCGCCATCCTCTGAACATTCCTGTTTACCGTGGATATCATGGTATTTACCCTGTTCATCTACCGCAACATTACGGACCAATTGGTCCCATTGGGCACCGTCTCTTCTACAGACACGGTCCTCCTTTCCCACATCGGTTTGTGCACAGTCCTTTGCGCCAACCTCTGAGGCATACCTTGGGGTATGGGTATGATTCCCGTTTTGGCCGTGGTCTCTGGTATGGTTCACCTCTTGGACATATTCCAGCTGGTTATGGATACGGATATAACGGCTTTGGTGAGTGGGTCACTGATGCATTTGTTGAGTATAGAGATCAGTGTTATTGTTAATGAAATTCACATTACATGAAATGAGTAAAGATGGGTGACTTACAGCTGTGCTACCCTTTTAAGCAATGAAACTCCTTCTAACGTTCAATTTAATTATCATAAAAATTTAAAATTAATCGTGGTCTGCAGTCTGCCATTTGTACGAATTCAACATTGAAAAATCTATAATCTATTCTTTTCTTTTGAGGACACCGGGGCTTTCAACCACTAAGGGGCTGGTATCCTTACTCATTTGACCACAGCGTTGATTTGCGTGGTGACAGTGGCCCATCCACCATGTTTGTCGAAAGAAGTTCAATACGTGAGTATAAGAGTAAACACTGAGCTTTTTAATCTTTAAGAAACAAAACGAAAAAATTATAGGGGTTAAAAAATGCTAAAAACCGACGCCATTCTAATGTGTTTGTAATTATGTCGAGGTGGCCCTTGAGAGATTTAGTTGATCATCATGCCAGCCTAGCATTCACGAAGGTTTTATTTTTCTTTCAACTACAGCTGCATCGAAGAGACCTGGACAGGGCAGAAAGGTTGATGTTCGTCGGCTGCTTAAAACTTGGCGTAAATTAATACTAACAAAGCGAATACCAATAGTATTTCCTTTCAGTCGGTCAATTTTTCGCTCTCCGTTGAAACGCAAAGTTATTCCATTGGGCCTTCGTATTCAACGTTTCAAGATAAGCCTGACTCCGCTGAAAAGAATGCTGAAGCAATCCAAGGCGTATAGCAAACTATTAAGTTATAAGAACAAAAAAGGAAAATCCACCCGTGGGAAAACTGGGACAGCTACTAACAGCAATAACAATGTTACATAATAGTTAACAGGGTGCATTTTTAAGTTACTGGGCGAGAATAAGCTAAGTATACTCACAGGCAAACCTGTGTCGATAATCGTAGTAATCATGTGATTACGTTTAATATTACACTGTGGAAACATCTTAGAACCAAAAAAAAACCGTTAGCCGTTATGTTGATTGTGCGAAATGAAACATTTCATCTATATTTTTTCCATTTGTTCGTTCCTTTTTCTAATTGTCGTTTCTTGATGTATCGCTTGTAATAAATTGATAATAATAAAGATCAATAAATCCATATCAGTGTGGCTCTAACAGACTTGTTTTGAGTACAACTTAACCCTCCCAATCAAGACGTTCTTGATAACTACAACTGAACAATAGAGTTCAATTTCAAAACTTAGTCTGCCGTAACTATTTCTCAATGTTCATTGACTTGCGATTAGAATTCCCTTTCAAGAATTTCTTTCACAATTAGATGTTAGCATCAAATTGATGAATTGTTGGATTAAAGTTTTAGAATACCACTCTTGCGTCGACGGACGTCAAGTTAGTGGAAATACAGAAGTGTAACATATACGAGTTTACTAGTTGAGGAGATTTTTAGAAAAAGGTCTGAAACCAAAATGAGGCCACCTTTAAGATTCAGACCCTGAGCAGTGTTAATTTATTCACAGCCAAACAGTTTTGAACTGGTCTCGGTGGAATTCATTTCCAGTCATCATGAGTCCTTTCCAATCTCTGGGTTCGGGTGTTTAGTAGATCATTTGCAAAAATAAATTCGGGGCATGAAAGGCAAAATTAAAAATTAGAATAAAAAGGTGGAAGCTTGACATCATAAGGACAGCTACGAGTGTCTACGACCCATTCCCAACCCGAACCAAATTCCCTGATTTTGCTGAGTAAAATAGGACTTTTCTTTTTACAAGAGCGAGTGGCAAATGTTTGTTTACTCATTAGACATTTCAAGGTATTAGTCTCCAAAACTAATCTAGGCTTGCTATAGATGGTACCCGTTACACAAGCTGCGCAATTAAAAACAAAACAGGTTGCTTCAAGCATAATTAATTTCTTTGTTCGATTTGGCCTCTTTCTAATGGGTTGATCAAACAAGCGCTATCATCGACTTATGCTGCGAGCACTCGTCTTAGTTAAGGACGACTACTTCTAAACATATCATTTTTGCGTAAGTATGTGATCCATGCTAACTTTACTATGATCTTATGTAACGGTTGTGGCACGCTGTTTTGATTAAGTTTCAATCTAATAAATTGGCTAAATTTGTTTATAAGTTATATAAAAGTGTGTTCGTTATGGAAATTTCAGATTTGGGACAACTTTCAGTTTTCAACCAAACTGTGTATAATAGCATAATTAATCATCTTCTATGGTTAATTTTTTCCGAATCCTAAGTTAGGATAATGAGCTGTTAAGTTGTTTAAAAGCTCCGTCCACCTGTGTTAGGGCCGTGACATTTAAAAATAAACTTTCTTACATGCTTTGCTTTTGACTTTCAAAGTCATAGCTTGCACATCCCGCGATAATTTCTCTTGTTATTCTATGAAGGAAACATACGTCAAGCTTAGGATATGGATAAGAAATTTCACCGTGATTTTGACAACAGTCAATAATAACCTTACTAAAGCGGGCTGGTCCCATTCAGCAATTTCTCTTTTTTCCAGATTGGGAATATAAAAAATACTTCAATCAACCATCGCCTTTGCTTTGACTGTGATCATTAATCATAATTTTTTCTTCAAAGAAGAAAACAAGATGCCCATTGGAAATGAGTTAATAATATAGAGGATACCCTTTTTGAGAGATTGAAATAGAGGCATCACATTTCGTGTTATTCCGTGTGCAATTTTTTAAATCTGGAATGTACTTTTTTTTCTGTACACTTTTAGGTGAAGTAAAGCACAGTGGTCATGGTGAATGCCAGAGTAATTTTCCTCTTTTTACTCACGTGTTCCATTTTGAAGTGTGGAAGTTTAGTAAGTAGAGGTACGATCTAATACAATACATTCCATCACTTTGTACTGAACATGCTTTGAATGACTTAAGTTTATAAAGGAGAAACCTCCACCCACTGAAGAACTTTTCACTTTTTTTGACAGAATGATACTGTTATGAAGTATTTTGTTAGTTGGTCAAATTTGATTTAGTCATTTGTTTATTTCAAGTATTTCCTTACTATTTGAATTCAAAGCTTAAGTTCGAAGTTATTAGGGTTTCAGCGATCGCGATGAGTTTCCTAACTTCCATTATTGGACGTGCTTACTTTGTCTACTGACCTCGCCTTGCACAACCCCACCAAAGTTCTTGTTTTGGCTTACGCGGCAAAGATTGATTCGGTTGACCGGAAGCATTAAGTTAAGCTAGTTTCCCTGTCATTACGTCTCACCCGTAAATATTAGAAAGTCCTCTATTGCTTTGAACTGCCTTGTCATGTCAATCTGGTAGATTCCTAACCATTTCTTCTAAATTCAATGTAGGAAAGAAAAAGCATACGGCAGCCTATCAAACCTTTGACAAAGTAAAAAAGCAACAAGTTGTTGTTCCGCTGACAAACCTTCCGCCCGATAGCTACGTTCGCAACAATATGATGCCGTCACAAATTCTGCAGTTGGACGGAACAAATGAGCTCAGTCCTTTAAAGTCGCCAAATACTGTCTTCGTAAATGGTGAAAATCAAGAGGACCAGAATTACCCTCTAATAGATGATGGTCACCAAATGGATCCCAACGATGAACCGTATCAAGGGTTACCCACTGAAGACAACACTTACAACACAGCCTACTCGTCTTTGTTCGGGAATGAGATGGCAGATTACAATGATGTTGACAATAATGACGATAACAACGTGGCCCGTAAGGACAATGATGGCCAAGCTACTTATGATGAGCAATCGAACGAAGAATACCTAAACGATGACACTAGAGAAGAACAGGATCCACCGGTGAGGACCATGGTACCAGAATTCAACAATTACCAAAATAATTATGCTGCCATGCAAGGTGCTCTCATTCCTACGCTATCTGGCCTAATTTCCTCTCGAATAAGAGCAATAAAAAGATTAAACTTACTCGATAAAACGCAGCACACATCTACGCCGTCAAAGTATGCGCCTTTGGTAAAACAGATCCTTAAAACTAGAGTTCGAGGAGGTGAAAAATTGTCCAGCTTACTTTCGGAAGGTGTGGCAACTAAGAAGAATAACGCAACCCAAATTCAGAGCCATAATCAGCAGTCCAGCGACACCGACGAGACTAAGATTACAATAGAAGATACTAAAAAGGAAGAACTGAGATACAAGAGTATGCTAAAAAGTGCTGAAATGGCAGCAAATCTAGCCGATGCCGCAAAGACTCTGACGAAGCTTGTGAAGAAATTGACAGCTCAAGATGCAAAGATCGCTAAAAAACCAGAGGAGGAGCGTACGAAACATAACCATAACAACGGAGGTTTGTAATAATTTTATTAGACTAAACTGTAAACTCTGTCGTAACTTTCAAAGAAATCTATTAGCAACACAAGCATTCTCGAACCTGCACTGGCTTTAGAGTAAACCTAAAATGGAGTGGAAACTGATTTATCCCAAATTAAACTCGAAATCATGTGATTACCTATACAAATGCGTTGGTTACGTCTAGTCTGTAAAAATACTATCAATGCAGCGTAACTAAAGGAGTATCGTTCGCGGGAGAATCTTACGGGCTAGTCTCATGGGCGCTCCCCTTGTTATTTTGCTTCACAGTTTCAATAAAAACGATGTAACTTGGCGACTCCATAGCTGAACCAGTAACTGATTTTTATGTTCACCCCTGCTCTAAAATTGAGCGAAGGAGACCATTATGTCTTCTGCCGATAACGGTTATGTATCAGTTAATTATCAGATAGCGGTCTCAGCCAAAGCCGGAGAACGCTGCAGCTGGAACGAAAGCTGGAGATCATCAAAATCAAACAAACAAACACGACAAATATATGTCACAAATGACAGAAGTAAAAGACCGGAAAACGACTGAAATTGACTCCCTTCTCCCCCCCCCCCCCCCCCCATCCCCATTCATATATGGACCGGATAAAACACTTAGGTTACTTCGAAACGTATAACGATCAAAGCCATTATATGTAGTGTTAATGCAATACTTTTTCAACATAAAGACCAACGTGGTGCGACTAAGGAACCTATCCGAAAGAGAATTCCTTCGAAACTCTACAGAATAGCGAGATTGCACTTGTTCTTGACTTGGTCTCAGTGGGTCTTCTACAAACCCACTGTCCAAGTACCTGACCACCGAATCTTAAGACCCACTGTTAACTTTATCTTTGCAGCCAAAGATTTTTTTATCTTCATCTTTTATCAATGACTATTAGCTGCTGCTCCACTTCAATCTGCTTTACTATGCACAATGATCGCCATTTCTCGTTCTATTGTTACAGTACCATTAACTGTTACGAGATATTATGGAAATATTGAGCCTCTACCGACCAACTTGCTTTTACTAAAAAACTAATCGTATCAAAAGTTAATCGGGTCGAGGCCGGAGGTAATGTGGCATTATCAATGATGTGACTCTGAAAATAACGTGACTTTAATGTGTTTTGGTGATCCGCTCACTCGAAGCTACTCTGACTATTAGCTGCTTCTGTTAAATAGTTCACAAGTGTGAAGTGAGCTCTTTGACCGTCCGAATTCCTGTGCAGCAAAGGGGCAACGACATGGACGTGTTTTGATCAACCCAAGAATGATACTTCGAGTTTCATAAAAAAGTGCTCTGCGTAAGGGTAAATGGTAATACCACTAATGTAGAAAAAATTCAACCAGTTTGTCAGTTTCGTCTGATCGCTTCCGTGCGTACAAAATGTCCAGCTGAGCTTTTAAACCGCTAGTTATTTTAAATGGAGAGTAATAGGATAGCCTGACCATCGAGGCTACAAACGATAGCCTGTGGTCCTATCGAGTTGGAAAAAATAGATGAGAAATCAGTTTGACTCTCCTCGAGTCAGATTCATCCGTAACATCGGTTATCTATCAATCCATGTAATTCTGTAGCTCTCGGAAACATTCATAATGGTTCTTAGCACGGTTCCTCCGGTACTAAAGACCTTAAACCTTAATCGTTTTGAAATTACTAAAATGGCAGTCAGAATTAAGTGTTACGAGGAGAGACCATGATCATGGTGGTTTTTTATCCTGCCTACAGACAGCTCTGAGGATGGTGAGCGATGGTCAGAATGGTCCAAGTGGTCACATTGTACGACAACTTGTGGTGGAGGATTAACTTATTCCAAACGCAGGTGCATGATTCATCTTCCTTCAGGTCACGGACAGAACTGTACCGGCAAGAGTATCAAGGTTCGACTCTGTCACCTTAACAGCTGTAAATCCACTGAAACAAAGAAAGTAAACCTAGAGCGCACGTTAAGTGAAATGGCAGAGGACAGAAGTCATATTTACAGGCCATCAGTATAATAAATGGACAATAGATTAAATAAGAATTATTCTAATTTGCAGAATTTCAAAGTCATATCTGGTTATGTCTACAGTTGTACACTTGGCAAATTCAAAAATACCACAAATTGCCTATAATTGGTAAATGTATCTACCCTTTATTTAGCCTTCTGATATTCAAATCCTTATGTGCAATATCGGCAGTGGAATTGATTGATAAACCTTGTTTCGAAGAGAAAATATACTTTTCTATAAATTATAAAGGGATGAACGATTTTCAAATTTACAAAATAAAAGAGGCAAAGCTAGTTGTTTAGGTCTCGTCAAAGGTATTTGAGAACTTTCCCAATACAACTTAACTCTTTTCCATTCATTTTCCTTTTCTTACCACTACAACTTCTTTTGAAAACTAAAAACAATTGCTGGTGCGGTATTACCGTAGGAAAATCAGCATGAGGATCAATTTGTCACTGCTCTGGGTTATGAAATTTGTTTGATGTATTTCCGAGCTTCAATCTCCGATGTGATCATTTTTTAAAAATGTCGGATCATAAAATGATTAAGACGATCGTCCTTTTGCAAATATCAATTTCCACATAGATGGAATAAAATAAAGGCCGTTAAATATCAAGTAACTATAATATTATGTATTCTACATCAGGTCTGCTCTGGTGAAAGTTAACGTAGTGTTACAAATCGATTGTTTTATATAAATTTCGAATCAGCTCCTGCGCTTACGTCGAATTTGTTCTACTTCACATGTGTACAAATGATAGCCGGGTACTATTGGTGTTTAAAACGATTCGTTGTATGTGTTCCAAATAGCACACCTTAATCGAATTTATTTGAAAATCTGTTTGAATTGTTGTTCGAAGAAAATTCACACGGGAGATTAAATTTTCTGCGTGCAAACAATGGAAACACCAGTTATTAGTAATAACAAATTTATTCTGTGATTTAACCAAGGGTAACTACTCTTCAAATTCATCTGCTTTGGATACGGTTTTAAAAGTTATATCACTGCTCTTCTCTGTTTGGCGAACATTATTTACTATGATGAAAACGAAAAGGACTATCAAGCTTAATTCTCCAAAGACTAGAAAGGCAGTGCTGGTACCAAATTCATGAACCATCACACCTCCCAAGAGGCCGCCACTAGCGTAACCAAGACCGGTGTAAAATCCATTAACGAGACCCTGAAGCGTTGTTGCCACGCCAGGCTCCGCACCAACATGAGACACAAATGAGGACCAAACAGCTGCAGTGGTTACACCTTGAATAAATTCGATAGGCAAAAAAAGCCACGGTCTGCTACAATAAGAATAGTAGAAGAATCGCAGAGCGTAGCATAGGAGTCCGAGGTACATCACCCGGAAATGTCCAATGTTTCGTAACAGTCGCTCTGACAGTAGATATACTACTACTTCTGCAGTACTGTTGGATAGAATAATTAGTCCAAACAGTATTTGTTGGGCCCCTAACTCGCGAAGATGCCAAAATAGAAACGTCTGTATAAAACCAAAAGCTGTGCCACAAAAAAATACAATGAATAGAAAAAACGCGTAATCAAATTTCTTCAGCACTCTTAGTCCTCCTATGGCTGTTTCCTTGCATTGTGTGTGATCAACGGGCTTAAATTTAAAACGACTTGCTACGATCAATGCAGTCACCATGAAAACTCCAAAAACATAAAAACACGGAATATAATTAATGTCCATTTCCTTGCTACAAGGATTAGGGGTTCTCCGTCCACTTATCGATGTACCAACGATGAAAGCTGTCATACCATAACCAACTGATCCCCAAAAAGCCTGCTTGCCGTATTCACGGCTATCTTCGGCGAGGATCTGCAGAGTGGCTGTATCTGCCAAACACTGCGTCGGTGATGCAAAAATCTGTCCAATTACTATAACACAAACCATGAAAATGAACAATCGAGAGGAGTCGGATATTTTCTCAGGTGATGGGTAATATTGTAGATTCGGAAAAGTGTCCTCTTTGAGTTTAGTCGACTTCTCAGGCTCGTAGTCATTTGAGAAAAAGCTTAAGGCCCACGGAAGATATTTGCTGGTTCCAAAAATAGATTCATAAGAGCGAGTGTGGTCATGAACAATTTCGTCGTTAGATTGGTGATTTCGCGATATTACCTCGGTGAAGTTAGTCAGTGTAGTAGAGCCATTTTGGAATAATGACAAAGACAAAGAGTTCATCTCATAACAGGCTTTCGGTTGTTCTCCTATCGGTATTATTGCCAATGAAAATGTTGACAATAGCCAAGCTGACAATCCTAATAATAAAACAAATTTACTTTTATTGAAGCGATCCGCAAGGGCTCCCCAAACAGGCGTAAAAACAAATTGAACAAGCGACCGAACTGCCACAAGAATACCAAGCTGTCGCGGTGATAGGAACAACTGTTTAAAATACAATGATAGATAAGGCCACAGCGATCCAAAAGCCGAGAAGTAGAACAGGTAAAATAGTTTGGACACCAGTCGCTTTCGGTTAATTTTACAATCGAAGCGATGTTTTGAATTCTCATCTCCTTCTTCATCATTGACACAAAGTCTCTCAGAGGACATTTTTGAATCCTTCGGGCATTTTTCCATTGACTCAGCAGAACTGTTTTGGGATTTTCCAGTATGCACGCGGGGCAAAACAGATTGACAACCTTCATTGATACCTTAAACCGGGATGTTGAGTTACCTACAATGAGGTGACATCATCTGGGGAAACAGAAACAGTTTAGTTCAGTCAAGTTAATTTTTTATGCCTGAAGCAAAATTAACGCTTCAAGGCAGGTACTTCGATTGTTCCTTTCTCCTTATAAGGAGATTGATTTGATGATCATTTATTCACTAATAAAAACTTGATAGCCGGCCTGATCTCGGAAACCGATTTCCCATGAGTATAATAGGTCAAAGAAAAAGCCATCTCGCAAGATTTTTAGGGTTAGCATTTTCAGCGTTACTGAAGTCATGAAGAGAAGATAATCGCCCTCGAGAATCGTTGCTTTTAAAGTTGTATTTCAATTGCGGTCAGGCCGTCTAAGGAGAAGAAAATAATGGTCTGTACCTTTTCTGAACAGGTTTAATACCATACCATACCGTTTGCTGACAATGATATATTCCCGCATTTCTTGGAAGAGGAATTTGCCAATTCAGTGAATTAACTGTTTGGTGTTTATATTTAGTTAGGTATATTGTCGTGGCATAAATAATTTTCCCCCTCCTATGTTACTAGAGGTAACCACATCATCCTTAAACTACGGGTTGCACCATGTTGTCTAGGATTTTTTACTGATATACTTCATGCACCGACTAAGCTAACTTATTTATGCCTTGAAACCCTTCAAATAAGCAAACAGGTTCTTGATTAAAAATTAGTCAATGCTTTCGTGATTGCAATAAACGTGTTCCCAGATTCATCTGGTAGTATTGACTACGCATTTTTTAAGAATATTTTTGAGTAATAGTTTGTGTGAAGAGTTTCAGGAAGTGGCTTTCAATTATTTAGTTAAAGTTTGGCATAAATTAAGACAACGATGCACTTACACAAATGCTACCGTGCCACCCGATAAGCTACTTGAAAGGATACGCTTATGGTCATTTTTGAAGAGTCGCAAGGATAACAACTTTAAGGTCTGGTACATCGAGCGAAAGTAGATCTTAAACATATTTTAAAGAAAGATATGATTAATCCATGCCTAAGGTCATCACTTTTGCATCGTCTTTAACATCACCTAAGATTGCATAGGAATCATACATGTTGACAACTGTCAATTATTATTATTCCATTTTTTATATCTTACAGCATTTGTGTGGATAACCAACTTGGCATCCATAGCAGTACTATTTAATCAAACAAAAGCCATTTTTTTGCACAACGATCATAACTTTTTTATTTATAGTTTGGGGAAATGAACACCCCTTTTACAAGAACTTCTGACCATTTGATTTGATAGACTGTTCCCCTACAAACTTGAATCCATACTTTGACGATTTTGTTCAAGCAGAGATAGCTACGTTACTTAACCTTCAGCATTATCTATAGACTGTTCTTCTCAAAAAGTTTATTCATTTTTTTTTCTACTTTTGTATTTATCAACTGAGTTAAACATGTTTTTATTTGATTTGGAACATCTTCATTACTGGAAGGAGAGTGGAGAGAGACCTAGTTATGCAAAGTACGGTAACATTCGTTGAGAGCCGAGGGAAGCCGCACCCAAAATGAGTGAAAGAGTCCTAAGAATTGGCATAAAAGGAATGAAACATTCCGGACTGTTACAAGATTTTAATAATCTCACATTCATGCGAAAATTTTCCAGTTTAATTGTCTCCAACATCACTGAGCCCGCCAAAATGCACAAGCTACACAACACAGTTTTTAGATTTTTTAGGAAACCCTCTTCCGAAAAGTAGGGATGAAACAATGGTTATCATATTTGAAGACATTCAGTAGAGCTTGTACACACTCTTTCAGTTTTATCGAATGTAAGAGGAATTATTTCTTCTTTTCCTCTCTTCCTTCTTTTTTCGCGCATTCGTATCGCCAAACTTTTCTGTTTGTTCTCTCGTTGCTCTACCATACAAACTATTGGCCCAGATGTCATTCAGATTTATGCCGACAGCAGGTAAAAGCTAAACATAGGCTAGCAACCAATAATCCAGCGGCCATTTCTTCAAGACATCATTGTCTGGGTTTGTTTCACGGCTTTAAGAGCCGCACGACTGTAGGGTTAGTACAGGTGGTATTGCATTTGCAGGCGGGGCGTTTTTTTACTTTTGAACTTAGCTGTTGAAGAACTTATTTAGAATATCTTAAGTGATTAAACAATTGAGTTGCATAACTAGTAAAATAAGCTACGCCAGGATTCTTAAGAAAATTCTCTTGACTTTATTTCCCTGAATCATGAAATAGTTACGAAATATTGCTAACCAAATTCTAAATACGCGAAAGATGATATAACTATTCTCTAAATTCACAGGATATACGTGACTATGGTTGATCGCAGGATTGGTATTCGCCACTATGTGCAAGACACCTTTTATCTTCGACCGAACCTTTCCGTGGTGATGGTTACACTTGTATTATTGCTTTCTTCCTGTTTCAGACGCTGATGAACTGAACGAAGAAAACCTTAAAGGAAAGATGATATTATGAAATGTTAATTCCTTTTTATCTATATTAGTGAAAAGATTTGACGGTACTTATCTTGAAAACATCTATTGAGGGAAAGTGAACCCTTGATCATCTTGAAAAATATTTTTAGGTTTTGAGGAATAATAATGATCAAACAATGTGACGTTTTCAGGAAATTTATTTTTTCTACAGCATGTTATGCTTTTGTGACAAACTGTACACTGTGGTTTTTCATCACTATTATCTCTGTGCATTACTCACAACGGTTTATGTTGAACTCCAAAGACTTCTCTTAAATCTCTGTATTCTGATCTTTCGATTATTGTGTAATACAGAAAATAATCAGATTATAGAAACGAATTAGACGTGACAAAGAATGATGTTCTATTGTTCGAAATGATTGTGATCATGTTTTCAGGAAGACAAAAACCGCGTGAAAATAAAATTTCTCGTGTTAATCGAAATACTAAGAGGGACATGGCAGCTGGTTATAGCTGGTGGTCAACGACTTCAGGCGTGCAATATGCCAGAAATTTCATTGACAAGCTAACTGTAATGTGCCAATAACTAGTAGTGGAGGAGATAAAATTATGACCATAAGCTACTGAAGTACTGACATTGAATAACGGAGTCCACAACTATAACTCTGTGAGAAGGATGTTTGAGGGAGTGAACCTGAACCGCAGATAGCGCATGCGACTTTCAAAAGAGAAGGTGTTGTTTTGTGAGACCAACTGCGTCGTATAGTTTTAACTTTTCTTTAGAAACAAAACGGTTTTGCGGAAACGTAAACAAATGTTGAGCTCCGGTGAAAATACTGAGCTTAATGGAGAGAAAAAGAGAAGCCCACGTTCAGCCGAAAGCGAGGGAAATTGTTGTCCAAGCGTCAAAAGAAAACTCATCCCGGCCAAATTGTTTTATTTCTTCTATTTTTCTTCTTTGGGATCACTGCTGCCATATTTAGCTCTGTACTTCAAGCAATTGAAGCTTACACCAACTCAAGTCGGTATATTAATGGGCTTGAAACCTTTTGTGGAGTTTATTTGTACCCCGCTATGGGGAGCCGTTGTGGATCGATTTAAAATGGGGAAATTGGTTCTTCTGATGTCTTTGCTCGTTGCTGCTTTGTCTCAATTCTCGCTGTCCTTAGTAGCACCAGCTGAACGCCTCTGTACCTTAAACACGATATCGCGATCAATCAAGGGTCGAAACGATTCATCTTATATTGCCACAAAGCATGGGAACTCTTCTAGTTACTGGGGGAATTTTGTTTTTGTGTCTTCCATTTTGGATGACCTTCCTTGGCCTCTAACTTATACCAGTAAAGAGATGGAAACTCCACAGACACCCAACACTGCGGAACTATTTACAATACTACTTATCATCATTCTGTTCAGCAACATTATCTCGTCTCCGTCTCTTGCGCTCGCAGACACAGTAACGATGCAAACATTAAGGCCAGATGTGCACCTGTATGGACGGCAGCGCCTATGGGGATCGGTTGGATGGGGAATAGCCTCATTTTTAGTTGGTGTTTTGGTATCAGTGAGTCATCACTGTCCAAATCCCTTTACAAAGCCTTCTGATATCAGTTACATGCCTTGCTTTGGTACATTTGGAGTTTTAATGCTTCTTGCAGTCGCTACATCCACAAAATTTAAGTTTGCATATGACTCTGAGGATGAGAAGGTCGAGGATACAGGATTAATGAACAATTTAAAGCAAAGCGTCAATATCAAATACATTGTGTTCTTATTTACTGCATATTATTTTGGAATCCTTAACGCCTTCACGAAAACCTTTTTATTCTGGCACTTAAAAGATTTGGGGGGGACGCAACTGCTATTTAGCATCATTGCAGCAGTAAACTGTTTCGCCGAAGTAAGTTTGTATCTTCTATCAGACAAAATCATTACTCGAATGGGACATACCCGTGTTATATACCTTGCAGCCGCAGGATTTACTTTTCGATGTTCTTGTTATTCGTTTTTATCAAACCCGTGGCTAATCCTTCCGTTAGAGTTTATGCCTGGAATAACAAATGCCTTAGCATGGGTAGCTATGCAGTCATATGTAAATGAAATATCGAGAAATGATAATGCCACAACTCATCAAGGTATTCTTTGTGGATTTTACAGAGGACTTGGCTATGGATGCGGTGAAGTTTTTGGAGGTGTGATGATCAACTTCGTAGGATCGGGAAATGCTTTTAAGGTCTTTGCAATAGGCGCAGCTTTTACGTTCTTAGCTAACGTTTTTGTGGAAGAATTATCTCAAGTCAAGCCAGTTTTAAAAATGCTGTTCAAGCGATTGATGAAAGTCAAAGAATAACATTTACAGTTTTTTAATGATTTAGCAGGTTCCACAAACGTAACAAAGAGAGGCAAAAAGGAGAAAGTACAACAGCAATAGCACACTTATTAAAGGGTAAGCTCGGGATATACATTCGATACTTCCCCCTGCTTCTATTAGGTGAAATACTCGCCTTTTCTTTTCATCTAGATTTGACGGAAAGTCTTAAGCGTAAGGGTAATATGTGGATTCAATGCTGAAATTTTCCTTACCTTTTGCATAAATAGGTAATATTTCAAACCACAGTCTTATCTTCTCCTCCCCCTTAGCGTATTCTTTCGTTTTCACGCGCGGAAAGCGTGATTTTATAATGTAGCCAATCATGTCCACAGACTTTGATATTGGCATTGAATTACATGGACACCTACTGGACACTTACTTTCGTGGACACTTACTGAGTTCAGTTTAACGAGCTTTTTTATCGCAAATTTGTCACTTTTTTTGGAAAGCGAGAACTTTCGAAGTCTTTACTTAAAGTTAAATGTTGTAGTTAATTTGATAAGTTAATTACAATGTTATTAACTGAGTTATAGCATCCCATTCGAAAAAGGATATTTTACATTTAACTTAGCGAATAATCAAACTAAACCACAACTTGGTATGAAACGAAATTTTTCCGAAAAGCTTACACCGCTATGAAAATTTGGCGGTACCCCCTATTCAGCTAACTCTTACGTGCTGCCCCTTAACCTATTCTCCTCGCTCTCATCGGTCAAGTTCTGTCTTTTTGTTGCACCCTTAGACTCATAACCTCACCATCCTGCCCGGGTTAATACGCCGAGAAACCAGATGCAAGAAAAGATATCTGGTAAAAACTTGTTTCATATTTGAAATGGATGTCAGTATCCACTCGTTTACTTGAGTGTATTCTTAATGTAACACTGAAATTGTATTGAGATTTATTTTAGGTACTAAATAAGTTGCTCCGAAAGTACCTAAGAGTTAGCTCCTCGTTCAAATGCATGAAACCGGACTCTTTTCTTTATTATTATTCGACCTTTCCCAGGCTCTCACGGTCAAGTGCCTTAAATCATTATTTGACATCTTCATCAAAGCGAGAAGTTCCAAAAGTGATCGATCATGACAATAAACCATTTACTTTGAGTGCTGAAGGAGTGCTTTACTCTGAGAAATCAAATGATAAAAAAAGTATTCTACTGGGTACTTAGGCAAAGTAGTCAGCTCTCTAATTTCAAGTTACGCAGTTTAAAGTGATAAATTTCACAATAACAGGTGCTGGTATTCTGTTCGGATTGAGTGCTTTCATTGCTAATTATGGCTGAATTGGGAAAACAAAAAAAAGCTGTAACTTGAGTTAACTTGAGTTAACTTGAGTTAAAATTCAAAGAAGTTGATAAGCCAATGCAATACGTTTCATCAAAATGTATTGCAATCATTAAAAATTCGCTGGTTTTAAGACCGTGACGAAAAGGAAAAGAGACCGCGACCACCTGTTGAAAACTCAGGTGGTCTTGGCCTTGTCGTAGATGCAATTAATAGCCGAGAGAAATCGAGAAACTGAAAGTTTGTGTTGAGGCGCAGAACTCATAAAGGAGCTAGAAATGCAAAAACCGCGTAAAAAAGAACACTTAAAAAGCGAGCCATGTTGTCCAAAATCGGATCGAACCAACCTATTATATAAAGGACGCCAGGATCATAACAGTCAATTTACCACTGCAGCCAGTTTTATAAAGCTGACAGTTGGGTTGTAAACACTCAAATCTCCTATTTCTTACACCACAATCTAGTACAGTTTGTTAAAATTTTCCTCGTCGGGCACCACTTAAAGGTCTTTGACCTGAAGGGTAACACGATAGTCCGAGAAAATTCGCTTTCCAAGTTTAACTGTGGTTATTGTCGGAAATGACTTATCACGAAAAAAAAACTACGCAAGTCAATAATAATTCACCCCTGCACTCTTTAAAGGAAAAATGAACCCCTTGGTGGCAATAAAAATTATTTAGTGCTCGCGTCGGGTAATTTTAGATCTACTATGACCAAGAAAGATCAATAAAATCAAAGCAACCACTTCGAGTGACCATCCGTTATAAAAGGAAACACTGACATTTCCAAGTTCAGCGTTGATCTCTCACTATCGGTGTTCTCCTCACACATTCTTAAACATCATTATGGAATATATTGAATAACGTAAGGGAGTTTATCTTCAGGGTGCACAGGCTAATACGGTTTGAGCAACGATTGGTGTTGCTCAACAACACGGCACCTGCACGGCCTTGAACATCAAAAATTCAGATGTTGTCACTGGACGGCTATTAACTGACGAATTGACTCAACGAACACATGTTTGACAATGTTACGTGCGTAGACAGGAATTTAATTTTTGTCCTTCTGTGCGTGAAACCTTGATCCACATTTACGGATTCAAACACAGTATTTTATATCATATGATTTAGGGAATAATACACTGATGCTAAGTACTTGGAGAAATGTCCAGTGAAGACAAGAAAGCGATTGCTACCAATGAACGCAACGAAGAAGACAAGCAATGTTGCCCGAATGTGAATCGGAAACTCTTAATTCCGAAAGCGTTTTACTTCTTTTTCTTTTCTGCCTGGGGATCACTTTTGCCGTACTTAGCTTTGTATTTTAAACAGCTGATGCTTTCACCGAGCGAAGTAGGAATCCTTATGGGCCTGAAGCCGTTTGTGAACTTTCTTGTTATTCCAATATGGGGCGCCATAGTGGACAAATGTCAAAAGAGTAAAGTGGTTATGGTTATTTCTATCATCGCCTTAATTACATCCACTTTCACTCTAAGTTTGGTTCCTGGACCAAAAAAGAACAAAGTAGTGGTTAAACGGTTTTGTAACATGACTGCTCCAAGATATTCTAGCCTGATTGACATACACAGACCCGTTATTGATAGCCCAAACTTGGAGTTCCCCGAACCAGGAATTGACAAGATGGTGGATATTGGGAAAGGTCAAGAACACTATATGCCTTTCTTTTACAAAGGCCCCAAGCCTTGGTCTCTTGAACTTTTCATCAACTTAGACGAAAAGACCACTGTTAGGGTAGAATTGGATACAACACAGTGTTTTATGACATTATTTTTGATAACCTTTTTCGGTACTTTGATTTCTGCACCGACGTTGGCTTTGGTCGACACAGCCACACTACAACTTCTAGGCTCGGAAACTTACAAGTACGGCATGCAGAGACTCACGGGATCGATTGGTTGGGGTGTCGGTGCTTTCGTCGTCGGCGCCTCCCTTAAAACGACCCACCAATGTGGTAAAGATAAAGACTACGAGATCGTAGATTACGTTCCCTGTTTTTATACTTTCGCTGGTTTAATGTTTCTGGGCTTGATAACGGCAACGCAGTTTAAATTTGAGGAGAAATCGAAGAAGTCAAAGGGAGCAAGTCTTAGTGTTGGGCTGCAAGCTTTGAAAAGTCCAACATATCTCATGTTTCTCTTCACAGCGTTATATTTAGGCTTTTTGATGGCATTTATAAAAACATTCCTTTTCTGGCATCTCAAGGATCTGGGTGGAAGTCAGCTACTTTTTAGCATCATTTCCGCAGTTAACTGTTTCGCGGAAGTTAGTATGTATTTTCTTTCCGCCAAACTAATCAAACGAATTGGTCACGCGAAGGTTTTATACCTAGGACTAATCTGTTACTCAATTAGATTGTTCTATTATTCAGCCATTCCAATCCCGTGGATGGTCCTGGCTGTTGAGTTACTTCCTGGTATAACAACAGCAGCAGTCTGGGCTGCTTGCCTCTCCTACGTCAGCATCAACTCGGGACCTGGCGCTGCCACAACAATGCAGTGCATTTTGCATGGAGTGCACTGGGGCCTCGGTTACGGTGCGGGAGAGGTGATTGGAGGCATAATGGTGCATCATTACGGTGCGCCGACGACATTTATCATTTTTGGTGTTTTATGTCTAGTTATCTTAGGCGCATATATTTTAATTAACTACTTCTGCGGGTCCAGAGATGGAAAACAAGGCTGCAGTGCAGACTCTGAATACTCAGAAATAAGTGACGATGACAGTAAAAGATAGCTGTAGTGGAATAAAATGAACTCCAAAGAGAGCTTTTTGTGAACGTTTATAACTTTCCTGATAATCTGCATTTTTGGAATATTTCAGCAGCATGGCTTCTAGCCACATTGAAGAAGCTTGCGTAATTTACTGAGGGAAATGTCTGATTTGTACAACCAACGTCAGACGCCCTATCAATAAAACTGAACTCAAGAAGAGTTCTTGGCGCTAAGTTGGTATTGTAAATCATTGCGCTCTGAAAACATCGAAAACTATGTGGTATTTAACTCCCTCCAAATCCATTTACATCCTTTTTATTGTTACTAAACATGTATCTTAGAAATGGGGAAAAATTGCTTAAATATACGGGTAGGGAAAATTGATGTTTCAATAGGAAAAAAACATTTTATCAGACTAAATAACGCCAAACTTGAGTTTACAAGCAGCCTTAATAGTTTTTCTTCAAAGCTTGCAACGTTAATTCTACCCCAAAATAACACCGTGAAGCATTGAGCATTGAACTTGTTTTAACAGATATTTTTTACAGACAAATTTTCATATTTGGAAATATATCGCAAAATGTATTAGAGATGTAGGAAGTTATGAAGACAAACAATTACAACTCTTGAATGAAAGTGATACCGGTGCACCGGTATCGCAGAGGTCATGGGTTCAAATCCCGTACAGGCCTGAATTTTTTTCAGGCCTTATTTTCACTACTGCCTTAGTAGTGCACATTACTGCGAGGATCACTTTCATTCACGTCTTTATCCGCAGTTCAAATATATGACTTTCATATATTCTTAACCATTTAATTACAACTCTGATTACTCAAAAGACAACCAATCAAATAAACGTTTTTATGATACAGCTCGACAAAAGAAGAAGTTGTGACCCCCTCGGTCCCAGCTGAACTTGCACCCAAAGAGTCCAGTTCCCAAGATTCGTCGCATAATTTATTCCCGAACACCGTTTGGTCGCATGTTAGAGGAGACTTACAAGAGTTGCCCAAAAGAGAAACAAACCAGCTCAAAAATTTCAAGATTTTATGCAGCATTTATTTCAAATTTCTTTCTAGCTCTGCTTAGATTAGCTGAGTAACAACTAAGACTACTACCAGCAAACATTTTTCATTCAGGCGAGACGGGTATGTAAGTAATTACAACAGCTTTTATTATGTAACTAAAGCTTCGCTCAAATGCTTTTTCCGGATGACAGAAGGCCATGCTTCCTTCAAAAACCTGAAAAGTGATTTGACTTAGAAGAGATACCTCATCTGACCCTTTAACCTATGCATTGAATACACTAATTATTGAACGAAGATTTGTGTGTTTACTCAAAAACACAGGCGTCTCGAAAAGAGGTATTTGTTTCCCTCAAACCCGCAGTAACCAGTGATCCACCTGCAAACAATCACTATTCATCTAATGCACACTTGAACTTGCACGTGCATTCGATAATTTATTCATCACGTTTGACGACAAAAAGTTCAAAATCCTTGTTCAAAGCTACTCTACATTACCGAATAGACTATATTAGAGTACAGTACACGGTATAAAGACAGTTATGGCAGAAAATGCTCCGGATGAAACTCAAAAAGGTCATCATGACATTGAAGAAAGCGAGAAAAAGAAGGAAGGCTGTTGCGCTGTCAATAAGGTTTACTTGGTTTCCAAAGGATTCTATTTCTTCTTCTTCTCTGCCCAGGGATCATTGTTACCCTATTTGGCCTTATTCTTTAAACAACTCGAGCTGCCTGCACGTCAAATCGGAGCAATTACAGGGATTAAACCTTACATCGCTTTCTTCTTCATTCCGTTTTGGGGATGCGTCGCTGATAGATTCAAGATAGGAAAGATAATGTTTGCTATCTCTATGATCGCTGTCATAGCAGGCATGGTCGCTTATGCTCTTGTTCCCATCAATATCTGCGAAACAGAGCCAACAGAAGCTCACAGTAAGCGAGCCCTCTCACAGGAGTCCAACAGAGCGACCTACTCATATAAACTTCACAGACGTTCCACCTGGTATGCATCATCACAATCCCCAGTTACCAAATCAACAACCAACATAGATACACAGTCAAGAGTCGTTGATATAGTGGAACCAAAAAAATCAAGATCAAAACGAGTGGCTCTTTTCCTACGGAGGCACTCCCACATACCTAATCTGATACAAAAAGTATCCCCGATAGGGTTCAACGAACAAATGGTAAAATTTAATCAGCTAACCGGCAGAGCAGCGCGACGAAAACGGAACAATTTTACGACCTCCTTGGACAGCGTTTCAGAAATGGCTGACGAGTCCCTCGAGGAAACGCCTTGGTCTCAGTCAGATATGATAGCCTTGCAAGACCAGAAATCCAAGAAAACTCTATCCAGAAAAAATAAATTTATTTTCCTCTATCTGTTATTAGCAACAATTTTCACCACCCTATTGTCGTGTCCTAGTCTAACACTCGCGGACACAGCAACTGTGAACCTATTGAAACAGAATGGCGACACGCACAAGTATGGTAAGCAGCGAATGTGGGGTTCCGTTGGTTATGGATCCATGGCATTTCTAATTGGTGCTGCGGTCAGCAGAACCCACCTGTGTCCTCCTGGCAGCGCAAGAAAAAAGGATGTCAACTACTATCCATGTTTTGCCATGTATGTGGTGTTTAACATCATTGCTCTAGTAGTAGGATCGAGATTCGAATTTGGTAAGAATGGTAAACCAAATAACAAAGAAACTGGTGGGGATCCGAAAACAACAGAAGATAATGCTCGTCAAAGCAAAGAGACGACTGGAAGCGGTAACCGAGGCATAATAGCGGGACTCATGCTATTGACACGACCAAGACATGCAATGTTTTTAATTACCGCGTTCTATGTCGGCATTACCATGGGTTTCATCCGGGTATTTCTATTTTGGCACCTGAAAGACCTGGGTGGCACTCAGATTCTCTTCAGTATCATGACGGCAATCAACTGCGTTGCTGAAGTGACACTTTATTTTCTTTCTACGAAGTTAATTTCCTTTCTTGGCACCGTAAGGGTGCTCTACCTGGGGTTGACATGCTATGCCATACGTTTGTTCTACTACGCATTTGTTACCAATCCTTGGACTGTCCTCCCAGTTGAACTGCTGTCTGGCATTACCACCGCGGCTGTTTGGGCTGCCATGATGTCTTACGTGGGCACTCACTCTGTAGAAGGTGCCTCTGTGACTTTACAAGGTAAGTATCGTTAAGTTATAGAAGAGCTTCTCCATTTATCAAATTATTATTAGCAAATTTTCCTCTCACGGTGCAATTCAGTTCATTCGTTTCCTTGTATATCCTTGCTAGGTATTTTGCATGGTGTCCATTGGGGTCTCGGTCATGGATCAGGAGAACTCATCGGCGGACTGCTCATAAGCAGCTTTGGTGCTCCCACTGCATTTTCCATATTTGGATCGCTGTGCCTAATTTTAATGGGCGTTTATATTTTAGTTAACCGTCTGACAAATAACTTAGAATGAATTGTACTTCACTGAAACAGCATCCTTAAATGAACCGGACATATTCGAAAACTATTAACAAATTCTCACCAAATGAGATTACCATGATGTAAGCCACTTTAAACATTGCACAACATTTTCAGGCTTGATAGACAACAAATTGGCATCAAATTTGATAAATTCTGGTCCCAGTTGTATAAAGGGCGTATAACGCTATGTAACGGATAAATCGCTATCCAGCGGATAAGTGATAGCTAAACGTATAGCGTTATCCACCTGGTAGAGTTTTATCCAGTAGATAGCGTTATCCAATCTTCGAACAACCGGGGTCTGGTTGTTAATTCGTTTCTCTAAAAGGGGCTTGTTGCAGTTAATCAAGGCTTTGGTTTATTTGATACTGAGAGGCATCATCGAATATTCTTAGAGCGAAAATGTACTTCCGTACATTCTTGTTTCCAAAAAAATCACAGAGGAAAGTTAGTCCTTTTACGAACTTGAACGAACTTTGTCTGCGGCATATTGTTTAGGATTCATCTCTGCTATTCTCTGCCCGTCCTAAAGCCAGTTCATATCACTTGCTTTGTGGTCTTTTTCAACCACCTAACCAGTCTCTATGGCTGGTCTGACAAAAATAAAGCGTGGTAGAAAGGCAAACACGCAGAATTATGAAACGGAAACACTTATCTCTCCCGATTGCAAAACAAAACGGTGTCGTAGAAGTGTTGTAAAACCCTAGGGATAGGCACATTCTGAGTAAATAGCACGTTAAGTCGAAAAACTTTCTAATTAAGTCATAGACGATTATGATGTTAGTTTCCTTGCCTCACAAAGCCATACAGGGGTAGTCATAAACGTATTCTGGCTGCACAGGATGTAAAGTTATGTCACAACATTTCATTGGGCCAAAAATGATCACGGCATTGTAGTTTCGTCTTTACAAAAGTTTTCTTGATTTGAAATTATTTAAAGATTAGGAATAGTAGCTATTAAATTGAATTCGATTTCGAGATTTTGTTCTTTCCTTTCTTATCAAAATTTTCCAGCCAAATCGTGAAAATAAAGTCTCGATAACTATGCTTATAAGGCGCTCGGAAAGTTAAGTTACAATAGATTGTAGTCACGATAAAGTATCAAGAGAAATTTAAAAACTTTTGTGATTTTAATTCGTTAAGTTAAGTCGCTATTAAGAAATGGACTACTTGTCTCTCCGGTCCTAAAACCTAGTCCTAAACCTACAGGTTCAATTCAAATTCCGAGAACTATTCCCAAGTTTTCCGCTCTGAAATAGACATTGGTAGTTTCTCCGGAGGGCTGAAATCCTGAACTTGCAGGTTCAAGTTTTTAAAAACTGAAGCTCTAAATACGTGTGAGCGCACTTTGATAAACTAAGGCTACCTTAATGTACCGGTCCATAAGATTCTGCGACCATACCTGATTGCGGAGACAAAACAGTTCCTAAAGCTGTGATTAAAGGACTTTAAATTCTGTGAAAATCGCTCTGATATTGAAGTCAAGGATCATATGCTCGATTTCAACACAGTTGTTGGTTTTGTCACAAAAAACGAATCAGAAAGTTAAAAGCGATTTGTTACACTGACTGGACTCAAGAAAGTAGGTTATGGAAAGTTTTTCAAATTGGTGTCGATATAATTAATTACTGGTTAAAACGATTTCAGCTAAATGATGGCCAAGCATGATTAGATTTTTGTAATGATATAAAATAGAAATGCTTAAATCGTAATTTGTACTAAATCTTGACTTATAAAACAACAAAGTTGACACATAATTTCAGGAAGCTCTTTTAGACACCTTAAATGTTGTTTCTTTCGAAAATGTTGCTGTTTGTTTGTTTTTCTGTTTTTGTTTGTATGATCGTTTTAAGGTTGATGGCCTTAATAATTTTGAAAATGACCGTTCCATTCCACGCCCTCCCCTCCCCTGGTTCATTCCTAGTTCTACCTCAAAATCTTTCTACATTTTCAGTATAGCTGAAACGTATTTATAAAGCAAGAATTTGGTGGAAATCTTGAGTCAAATCCTAACTCAAATCAAATCGTTATCCTCTTGACCTGCCAGTTCCGTTTACTCACGGTATTGACTTGTTGCTCACCTATTTGAACAGTCATCACTATGTTGAAGAGTACGGCTGATCTCGTTTCATGGCAGGAAATAACGCATGCTTTACATGTGCACACGCAGTAAAGGGTTGTTAGGATTACTCTTAAAGGAATTACTGATAAGGTGCATTTCAATCTAGTGTCGAAAAACCAAACCCAAAGAAATCGTTCAAGCAACCAGAGAGAAGAACCGAAAATCAGGAGCTGGTGAGAACTCGAGGTAAAAATAAGCAAAGTGTCTCAAACGCAAGAAATCGTGTGTAAGCCAGGAACTAAAGATTTTAGTTTTGTGTCTGATTGGTTGAGATGACGTAACTTATCTAGACCAAATTTACAATTTTTAGTAAAGATAGAACCATGGAATTGCCGGTCATTTTTAAACATCCTATCCAAATTTTCTATAAAACCTTTCCATTATTTGTCTACCTCCTCATACTTACATGTTCTTACATGTAATGAAAGAAAAGGTTCTATGCCTCTAATTGCATATTGATTAACGGCTGTTTTCAGCGTAGACTACGTCCCAGTTTAAATTCTTACGCGAAAAGCCACGTATTTCTAAAAGAAATGTTGGGAAATATGGTGGATGGAGACTACGTAGCAATGAAAATGAAACCGCATCGAGAGGAATGCCTAAAGTAAATACATTTTTAGCTTAAGATGTTTCTTCTCTAGTTCTCCGATTGGCTAACCCGATCAGCGTGAAAGCCCTGCTCAATTATGCAATTACAAGTTTCCAAAAACATCTCTCAATTTGCCTAGCTTTCCACTCTGTTTAGGAAATTTATAGAACTGTTACGCCAAGCTGCATGGTCACAATAAATGTGGGGAATCAGATTCTTTCGGGCCACTTTCGCTATTAAAGAAGTATCAGGTTGTAGGGTAACGTTCCAATAGGTTCCGTTGTATCTGCTATTTTGAAACGTTTTGGTGATGGTCTTCAGAAATAATTTTCTCCTTAAATTTGGTTTCCAACTTTTAATACTTTTGAAAGTGCCCTACTTTTAATTATGTATGGTGTTTCTATGGATACACAAGCAAATATGTAACACGCGTTGTGATTTTCAGCTCATCCTCCGCTGACAATTTATCCAAAGATCGCTTTACAAGCTGTAATATTCAAGAGAATGCAGGGAAAGTATTTTTGGCTTTCTCACTTCTAACTAAACTTATGGGTAAGCGGGGTTTTACTACATACACATAACATACAACTCGGCAAAATTCCTTAATGTCCACATGATGTTCAGCTTTACACTCGACAACAATAATACGAGAACATCGTCAAGTTACTGAAGATAGTGGATTGTGAGAAAACATCATGTCTCTTGTGTGTTTTAGTTCTGACGAGACAAAGAGATAAACTTTGGCGGGAAGCACTTCCAATTGACAGAGTATTTCTCGTTTTTGCTGCTACCTGCACTTTTAGTGACGCAGTGGTGAATACTCTTACTCAATATCAATCTTGACAGGATAAACACAGGTGCAACCCCGCGGAAGCTGTTAACTGCCACCTGCAGTCCTAACACTTGTTCGAATTGAGACCAGCAATTACCGAGAAATGTTCGTCTAAATATCAGAAAACTTAGGAATCAGCCCAGGAATTAATTGGCTTAGTAAGTATATTTCTGTTTTTTCACCCAGTTTACCGGTTGGATTCTCAACGGCTCTCGAGCTCTTGTTAAATGAAATTCAGATAAAAAAGCAATGAGTTTACGTAAGAAAGTTTGGACTGGAGAGATACCTTCCGTTTGGTTAGGATAAGACTCTTAACATTTAGTAAAGTTAATAACCAAAATATCAATTATATAATTTCGTATACTGTTGTTTGGGAATGAAGGTTTGATAAGCTGGGGCTCAAGGGTTTCCGTTATGTGAAGCTGGTGTCAGGACAGGTTACTGGAAGGTACCGTTTCAGTCTCAGTAATTAGTAACTGACTAAGTATGTGAATGATATAAAGTTATTAAGATCTTGAGTTGTATGTCATATATTTCACTCTTTACTGGCAAGGTTTGAGCCCTTCTTTTTACAGACAACCAAAATATGTTAAATGAAGGTGATGATATTTCCTGTAACTCAGAAATCAAAGTAATATGTTCGATTATGATTTTTCTTGACCGTAGCACACACACAAAATTGAGGCTCCATAATTGGTATTCTGGCCATTTCTTTGGCTGATCGTGAGCTAAACTGTGATATGCTAGCCAATATGAAGGCTTATTTGACTCGCTGCTGGAATACCCTTCGAACTTTTATGAGGATGCTCCACCCATCCGTATAAATCCTTGCCGCTTTTTATACTACTTTTGGCTATCATTTGAGTTTGTTACAGCAGATTCAACAGTTTTGATTTCCGTCACATTTTGTATTTGTGAAATCATTACCATTTCCACATACAGTAAGAGGGTACCCTTAAGGATAACGACTAACAATGTAATGATCAGTCCGGTTCGTTGCGATTAATCAGCGAGCTGATGCAATGTTGAGATACTGACCTCGCGCCCTGCCCGAAAAAAACCTTCCAGAGAGTTATTTCATGTCTTTCTTTGCAGAACTCACCCTCGAGGGTTTAACATTCCTTCTCGGCTACTTAGCCACACAATTGAATTCCACAACTGCCTACAAATTGAGAAGTACCCGATGGAACGAGAATCCAATAAATGTTCGGCTAGACAGTGGTGGCGTTTGGACCAGATGCTGCGATAATTCCTTCCTCGTACTAAAAGAGGAAGGACGGCGGGAGAGGCGGAGAGTAAGTTGCACAAGTAAGTTGCACAAGTAAGTTGCACAAGTAAGTTGCACAAGTAAGTTGCACAAGTAAGTTGCACAAGTAAGTTGCACTTCGTCTAGTGGAACGCCCCAGGGAAGGGAAGGAACAGATTCACTAAGCACGAACGAGGAGAAGCCTAAAATAAGGACCAGGTTTGGAACAGAGTAATGGTGGATATCTCTAATCTAGGACAAAGTACTTTTAATTATCTCTGATGTGGTTAGGTTTGCAAACGTGTATGAAGTAAGTCGCTGCAAAATAGTAGAAACTTAAATTTTCCGATATAAATCCATATGAGACTAGCAAACCCTATAGAGTTTAATGTGCATCCCACATGCGCACTAGGCCAGATTCAGATCGTTATTAACGGTAAAATCAAGTACGATTCTGTGTTCAAAAATTCTTAAGTAACGTAAGTTTTTATTTCCCATAAGCCATAATCACACTCTTCTCTATTGCTGGTTGTTTTCCTAGCTCGGCTGCAAGCTGCCAGTCAGAGCCACCCAGTTTATTTCATGAGAATGCCAAATAAAGAGAGTATCAGCTCTTGTCACCCAGATGAAGAATCTAAACAACACAGCGACAAATTCCTTCGCTACAATTGCTTGAACCAGAAATATATTGTTCCAAAGATGTTTTATTTCTTTTACTTTGCTGGACTTGGCGCCATACTGCCATTTTTGCCCTTGTTCTATAAACAATTAGGTCTCCCGGCCAAACAGGCCGGAATCATCTCCGGTATTCAACCATTCATATCGTTCGTATTTACTCCAATGTGGGGAGCGTTATCGGACAAGACCAAGAGGGGAAAACTGGTATTCGTGATTTCGTTCATTGCTTCAGTAGCTGTTGGAATAGCATTTCTGCTAACTCCAATGCCAACATGCAAACACAAAATGAGAGGAGACATTCATCGGGAATCAACATCTGCGAGAAATCAGTCTTTTATTAAAAACATGTATCAGTTGATATCAGAATCGCAGAATCTTTATCGATGGTCAATGGGAAGGGAAGAACAGAATGATTTTCTTGTACTCAGTCACGAGCAAGCTGGTCGCCAGAAAAAATTCGATGTATTTTTATACCTGCTGTTAGTCAGTTTATTTGGTACACTATTCTCGTGCCCAGGCCTTGCTCTTGGTGATTCTGCTGCTGTATGCCTCTTGCGGAGTAACAACGATATACATCAGTATGGAAAACAGAAAAGATGGGCCTCAATAGGGTGGGGTTTGGCTGCGTTTAGTTTCGGTGCAATGGTGAGTGACAAATATTTGTGTCCGTTGGTACCTGGACAAAAAAGAACTATTGACTACAGTTTATGTTTTTATGGCTCCATTTCATTGAAGCTTTTAGCTCTTTTTTCCGGGCTTCGGCTTGATTTCGGTTTAAACGGTACAGACAGTAGGGATGACACGGTAAGGGAAAAGCAAATTGGTGTTATGGCAGCGTTAGAAGCAGTGAGTCGTCCTCGTTACTTGGCATTCTTTGTAATTGTTCTTTACAGTGGAATGACTTTTGGCATGATCATGGGATTCCTTTTTTGGCACTTGGAAGACTGTTCTTCCCCACAGATAATGTTTAGCATAATACCTGTTGTGAGATGTATTGCAGACGTCATAGTGTACTCAGTGTCCCCTCACGTTATAACTAAAATAAGTGTGCATAATTTGCTATACCTTGTGTTGGCGTCTTATGTGGTGCGATTGACAAGTTATGTACTCATTACCAATCCGTGGTGTTACCTTGCCCTTGAAGTTTTGTCAGGATTAACTTCTGCAGGAGGCTGGGCAGGATTTGTGACGTATATTGCATATAACTCCGTGGAAGGAGCCCCTGCCACTTTACAAGGTGAAAACTTGCATTTCTGACTCCTGAGTTATGTGTTTTAAGAAGTACGTACACTTTTAGAGCTAAAATATATACCAGTGACCTGTCTTGATAAAAACATATACAAGTAGCCTGCCTTGATAAAGAGCGACTCTGGCAGTCAGACCAGTAAATAGGGGCATAAACAAAATAGTTGTCCGTTTATAAAACCTGCGAGGAAATGCAAAATGAAGCAAAGTATGGTTTAACTTGGTTTTGACGTGAAGCGACGTTCTCTTCTTTACAAGTCTGTTGTTCCATTTTAAACCAGTCATAAACTACATCTGTTGATGGAAATTTCTAATTCTTCAGTAAATTTGAATTGTTGTTTAAAAAACAAGGACTTTAGACAAACGACCTATGAAAGCTTTCTATCCTCAATTCACGGAGGCCATGTTGCTTTTCTCAACAGGTATGCTCCACGGTGTGTATCATGGAGTAGGTCATGGACTAGGGCGAGTAATAGGAGGTTTTCTCTTCAGTAGCTATGGAGCTCAAGTAACATTCTCTATATTTGGTGGCCTCGGGTTAATTATGCTATTGATGTTTGGGTCAGTTAACAAAATATTCGAAGATAAACCAAATGATCAAAGTTAATTAAAACATCATGTGGATGCTGTGCGTTCACTATGTATATTTTGGTCGCTTTCGTTTTTTTAATGTTTTTACGCAACTTACATACACAAGTTTGCAGAAAGCTCAAATATGTTGTCTTACAAAGACAATTTAGGCAGAAATACTCGCATTGGAAGTTTTAGTTTTAACCAGCTGATTATCTAACGAGGAAAAATTTTGCTTACGCCAAAGTCAGCAACCGGATGACCAGTTAAATATTTTGTTATTGTTGCTGTTACTATTGGAAAATATTTGATCAACCAATTTTACTCTGGAAAGTACAACAGTAAACCGACTTTAAAATTATAACCCATAATTGTATACCGGGAAGAATCCCAGAAATAAAAATGGAGCGATATAAACGAATATATCTTATGTTTTTGATTTGATCTTGTTTAAAAAAACAAATATTATAAGGATACAAAAGCTTATAAGAGCGTACAAAAGAAACAAAGTCTTCATTTCTGCGAATTGTACAAGAAATCCTCCTATAAACCCACCAGATGCGAAACCAAGTCCCATGTAAACTCCATTTAGAATTCCTTGAACTGTGTTTGGTGCTCCGGGATGCAACCCAACGTAAGAAACACACGATGACCAGAATGCTGCGGTGGTAATTCCTTGGAGTAATTCCGCGGGTAAAACTGCCCAGGGACTTTTCACGAAGTAGAAGTAAATAAAGCGAATAGAGTAGCAAAATAACGCGACATAGATAACATTGATGTGTCCAAGAAAACCGAGCAGCTTGTCCGTCACAAAAAACACACACACTTCTGCCGCACAGTTTAGCCCGTTCATCACGCTGAATAATAACTGTCCTCCCCCTAATTCGTGAAGATACCAAAATAGAAACGTTTCTATAAATCCCGTAGCTGAACCGCAAAAAAACGCGATGAACATGACAAAACAGAATTGAGGATTACGAAAAACCTTGAGCCCTTGGAGAATTTTTGGAGTTTTTGAGCCACCTGTGACATTTACTTCTTGCTCATCTTTGATAAAAGGCTGATCAAACTGAAATTGAGTTGCGCATACAAACGCCACACTCATTGCCACCGCATAAACGTAAAAACAAGGCATGTAGTTGATGACAGTCTCACCACAACGATTCGTGCGATAATTCGCGCTGACAGCAGCTCCGACAGAAAATCCTCCAATGCCCCAACCCAGAGATCCCCAGAGTCTTACTCGACCATACTTATGAGATTCACCGTTAAGATTTTGAAGCGTTACAGTATCTGCAAATGCTTGGGCTGGAGCTGCAATCGCCGTACCAATTACAGTTACAAGTAACAAGAATAGAAATTCCTTGGAGTCACATTCAACGTACTCATTCTCTGTTGCTATTGCGTTTGAAAAATCTTGAGGAGGCTTTGTAGCTGAAGGCTCTAATGATGCCACTTCCAGCTGATCTTTCCAGCCGTCATTGATCCTCAGGGCTTCCACTTCTTTGCCGTGGTTGTGTAAAGTAACGTTATAAACAGTCTTCAGATCTTTAAATGTTATAGGTAAGAACGGTACAGTTGTGTCAAGAACCGGCGACACTCTGGAAAAAAAATCGTGTTTTCTTGTTTGCTGACGAGTAACAGTGTTTGAATCGGAAAAGTTCCCAGTAAATTTAAGTGAGAATGTGCGACTGTTCGGCAATGAAATTTCTCTGTCATCACCATCGTTATAATCATTGTACTTGCTGTTGTTATTGTTGTAAAGTTTACACCACTGAGGTTCATCAGTAGTTGGAACTAATGACAATAAGAAATTTGACACTAACCAACCTAATACCGACATCAGAAATATAACCTTGCTTTTGCAAAACCTATCTGCGCATGCGCCCCACAGAGGAGTTACGCAAAACTGAATCAGTGGACGGATACCAATAAGGATTCCGTTTTGATGGGAAGATAATCTCAGCTGTTTGAAATAAACTGGTAGGTACGGAAACAGTGCCCCAATAGCCACGTAAAATGACGTGTAAAATGCTTTTGAGAGCCAAAGTCCTTTATCCATGCCAGGAAGAAAACTTTTCTTGCTACTTACTCTTGCTGCACTCATCCGCCATGAATTTCAAAGGTTTCCTAGATTGTATTATTTATCTCGAGAGCTCAGTCTAACAAATTAGAACTGAATGAATCTGTGGACGTCGTAAATGGTTTCCTTGCCTTGAATCTCAAGAGCGCTCTTCGATACTGGTTCAGATGATGAAGAGACCCTACTGTGTCTTATTTTAACATATAACTTCGATTATAGCTTTCCTTCATTTCTGATTACGGATGAGAATCCATCCAAAATCACAGCTTACTGACGAGAACAGTTCATTCCTTTGCGGAGACATCCAACAATTGCGTGTAATACTGTTTTAAATTGTCGACTGGTACTTGGTAACGCATGACAGAGTTTGATTACTAGAGAGAACCTGACATAGATTGTTCAAAGTACCTGACAAATCGTGTTTAAGGATTATGGCTGCTAAAATCCTGGTGATGTTAAAAACGGTAAAGAAATCTCCATCGACACATGATTTCGCTTCATATCTTCGCACTGTACGTTAATTTATGACCATTCTGGAGGGTTACTTCACGAATCCCTAAACAGAATCGCCACATCATGGCCATATCGATTCGTTTTTATCAGTAAACTGAGTTTTTAAGAAAGTGGAGGAAATCTTACGCAAATTTACATGTCTCTAGAATGGATAGGTGATATTTGATGTTATTTCACTACAGAATCATAACGTGGGGAAAAAACAACATCCTAAAAAATGAACTTTGTTCTCAAAAAATAAATCTACTTAGGTTTCATTGATTTGTCGTTCGAGGACAAATAAGATTACACTTTGATAATGTACGGACAATGACAGATGGCACACTTTTCAGTAGGAAAAAAGGTTTAATTGTATTAAATGTCCGTATGAAGTGTTTACACATCTAATTCTTAACGTCGTAAAGTAACTCACCGTTGAAGTACTTAATATGGCCATAAAAGGAATGGTACGAGTAATTTATCGTTAATTGAGAGCTATCAAGCTAACACTGAATATATCAATAAAATAATTTTAAAAAATCAAAATGGAAATTATTGTTTTATGTACTTTGAGGTTAAAAAAATGTAAAAATACAAAACACTGGAAATACTACCAAGGGCAAAATGTTTTCTCGCCCTATGTTTATGTTATTAACAAACACCACGAGTTGCCTAAATTGCCTTAGAAAAACATTTCTCATCCTCTTGTCAGATATATATCAACGAAGGTACGGTTTTAAGCACTGGTATACTATCTCAGCCATCTTGTCATAGCCATAAGCGGTAGGATGAAGATGATCATTCCACAAAAGAGCTTGGGTTTGAGGCGGAAGCGAATGTCTCGGAAACTTAGCAGCCAAATCACACAGCACTACATTTCCTTGAGATCTAAGCGCATACTTTCGCAAGTCTTCGTTTAGTCTATTACGCATAACCCACAAGGTCTTAAAACTAGGCCAAGCTTCGTAAGCCGTTTCCGGAATGGTTAAAAGGAGGGTTCGCGCACCGTACCGGTGTGCAGTTTCATGGAGCATTTCAATATCACGTGTAATTCGTGGCTGCCACACGTTAATTAGCTGAGTCATAAATGAATCATCGTCTCCAAAATTCTTAACATGTGCTACGTCATTAGTTCCACCCAGAATGATTACCCAATCAAATCGTGAGCTGTTTCCCAATACTTGTGGTAAGCGCTTGGTCATGCTGCCATGTGCCATTTCACGCACTTTTCCACTCGTTTTGACGTAATACTTCAGTCTACCATCAGAATTCAGTAGTTGACTGAGTCGTTGACTGTAGGGGTGGAAATTTCGCCCGTGGTTGAAAAAGCCACTAGTCAAACTATCTCCAAAACATAAAATGTTTCGCGAGTAAGGATCTGACCTTCGAGGAGAAAAAGATATCGGAGAGGATGCTGGTAAAGACCCTGGTGACTGAACAGATGAAGGTTCTGACTGAGAGACAGATGGAGGTCCTACTGGGGAAATCTGTGAATTTTCATGTGGGGGAAAGAACTGCTCCATCGTTGGACGAAATGATGATCGGTCAATGTCCGGTTCTCTAAGGGTTGGAGGTAGTTGGGTTGTAAGAGTAGGCGTTAGTGGTGTATATGGTGACTGGGGTGGAATCGTCGTTATCACAGTAGTCTTCAACGGAACAGCAGTTGATTTCGGCTTGGACTTCAATGGAGGTTTCGGAATAAAACTTGTTGTTTTTGCAAGAATTGTGCTGCTCAGGCTATTTGAATCTAAGTTGCCTATGCCTAACTTTGATAAAATATTCGTCAAACTTGTCCTGACCATTATTTTCTTGGGTTTAGGAGATGTTCGTTTTGGTGGAAATGATGGCTCTTTTGTCTTATTCTTCGATTTGATTCCTTGTGCCTGCTTTGTTGTTTTTTTGCCAGCCCTCTGAAGCAGGAGTGGCAAAATGCGTTTCACGATGTCTTGCATGCTTTTTTCCCCTAATGAATTCTTCGCTGGGGTGGTAATCTTATTCGTTGGTATAGGCTTTTTTGTCGTCGTCTTTTCTGTAGTTGTGCTCTGTGTTGGTTTAGTCTTTACCTCAGTGGCCTCTGATTCCCCGACGTCGTGATCAGCGTTGATGATTTTAGCTACTACTGCAGGAAGTACTTTGGCCAACAGCCTTTGAATGTTGACCTTACTATCCTTTTGGCGACTTTTTGGTTGTCCTGCTGGGTCTCCATCCCTCTCATTGTGTTTGGTTACATTATTTTCTTTTGCATGATTTATCTTTGATGTCGAGTTATCACTTCTGATGGAGGTGTTGTCTACATTTCTATTTTGCGTAAGAACAGCTTCAAGAGAATCAAAAACATCATCGCTATTTGTTTTGTTTTCCTTTTTCCTCTCATACGTCCTAGCAAGTTTAAGAACTCGTAAAAGCTTTCCATAGAATAGTTTATCGGGATTTTGAACGTGTTCTTCGCCTCTCTTGGATGAAAGCTTGTTCTTTTTCGTTTCCAAACCACCCTTCACTTTCCTGTTATGTTTCTTCTTCTTTCCACCATGTCTTTTCTCTGATTTACGTTTCAGGTGGTGACTTTTTTTGTGCACTCTATGATGATGTATTTTCCACTTTGTCTCTACTTTGTGGTACTCTCTTGGCTTTTTGATGGAGTTGCGAGTCTTATTTGATCTGAAGCTTTTCTTTTTGCTGTGTTGCCACGGCTTTACTCTCTTTTTCTTTTTTTTGTGACCACGCTTCGAAGATGAAGAGCTTAATTTGAATTTTCTCTCATCCTCTTTCTCCACTTTACGAAGAAATTCTTGGGATAAACCCCAAACCTTGGTTTCTTTCTCTTTGGTAGGCAGAAGGTTCATGGCATGCGCATAAGAAGGCTCACAAATACGCACGTTATATCGTGGAATTTCTATTTCATTGGAAACTGTTTTCTGAATGTGGATAACACCTTTAGTCACGTACCACCTTTTACTGCACAGCTGAGCATATTTGACGGAAAACGTCCGTTGATGGTTTCTATGCCTTACTCTCAACCTTACAGGTCGACATGCGAGTAATGTGTGCAAATACTGCTTTTTGTGACCCACAGCCCTTGTAATTTTCACGGTTCCGCGAGTTGCAAAAGTATCAATAACATTACACGTTTTAACGCGATGCCTACTAATATGCCATTTACCTCGAATTTCGTCACTAAGAGAATGATGCTTTCTGTACCGATGGTATTGCTTGAAATCCAAAATTTTCCCATGCCGCTCATGTGTGACGTGGTGTCCGCCTAACCCTTTTGAATGACGATGAATTGCATGATCCTTCTTTCTGAAATGATAATGCGAATGCCTTGAGTGACCGGTCTGCACAGTTATCTGTGGATGTGGAATATTTGTCCTTCTATACTTGTTTGATGTGTCTTGACGTCTCTTATGTTGTGCTTTCTTTTCCAATCCATGATAAGTGTGATAAACCTCAATTTCCGATGAAGTGTGCACTCGTCTTGATGCAAGGATATGTGATCTATGACGCACTCCTCTAATTGTCGAACCAGTATGACGACCCTTACCCAATTTTCGTGTGCCATAACGCTCCTTGGTTTGCTTTCCCGCTTTCCTCTCAACTTCAATTTTATGATGTCTTGGTGAGGAAGCTTTACTCGACGCTCTGTTGCTTTCCTCTTCAATATCCTGAATTTCTTCGAATTCCGAGTGTTTTCTGAAAGGGCGACTCTGTTTCCTTTTCTTATGTCTTCTGTTTTTTCTTCGAGGCTTCTTCCTCCCTTCCCCGGTTTGACTTGATTGTCGTGGTGATAAACTGACTTTGCTAGAACTTCCTTTAAGGAAGGAAATGAGAGGGGATGGAGTAGTTTCTGCTCCAACGAAATTACTCATGAAGGGGCTCTCTCCATAATAACCGTTGCTGAAGGAACTTCTGGTCATAGAATTCTTGTTTGAAGGAAAGTAATAGGGGGTTATGTAGGAGACATTAGGTTCCACAGGATATGACGACACGGCTGGCTTATCATTTGAAATTCCGACGGAATTGCTGCTATATGGAAGTGGGCGGGAAACCTTGGTTTCAATTGGATAATTTTGATTTTCCATCACACCCGCCGGTATTGGAGGCCGAGAATAAAGATAATAAGCTTTCGGATAACGAACTGTAGGTAGAATTGGATTAAAAACAGCGGGGTATTGTTCTGATGGGTAATTTAACGCTGGCTGAATACTATTGAATGCTCCTTGGTAATAGTTATTGAAGCGTTTTGTCGCCCTCGCTGGAGAAGGCAAAGTTGGTAAAAGGTTCCTGAGCGCAACATTCCCTCCAATTAAAGGATCGTCATTGTTGGTAACAGATGTAATTTTTTCATGCTCATTATTTGGTGAAGGAAAATAAATTGGAGACGAAGGCCTCTGTTGCGGAGCCTCGTTTTGCGAGGGGTGAAGTTTCTTTACATTTTGATGAAAATGTTCCGTTATGCTTTCTGTTGTCATCCAAGGATGAGCTGCGGGATAGCCCGTGAGGGCATGCGGCGTGGGACCTAACTTAGTTGTTGATGTAGAGTTACTCGAACCAGGCCTCCGTGTGGAGCGAGAGTGAGCGCTAACGATTTTCCAAATCGCGTACAAGAATGTCAAAATAAACAAAGAAAAAACAGCATAAAATGCCACAGATCCATATCCTCGGTGACAAGACACTAACGAGCTAAATTTCTCTGCACAGTTAAGGCCATCACTGACTTCTTGCACTCCTGACCGCGCATTCAAATTGTGAATTCGTTTCCACCAGTAACTGTTTGGTACTGAACGGGACGCAGTGTTTCTAGGCCCGGATGTCCGATTTCCCTGCTCTCCAACCATTGACAGCTACATTGAATTCACTGGGAGGCAGAAAGAGAAAAGGTTTAAGATAATGAATATTGCCAAACTCAAATAGGCATCTATCTGATGTTTGTTTGAAGGTTTAGTGACAATGCTTGCGTTATAATAAAACGAAACCGTCTATAACACTGCGAATTGCACGACTCGCTGGAAACCAATGTGGGAGGTGTTTGAGGTACATTAGACAACATATCCAGAATAAACTGTACGATTTCTGAGTAATGCACTGGTTCGTATTTTGGAAAATAGCTATCAGAAATGTCTTTAAGCTGAGAGGTTGCAAAAGGCATTGTTGGAATTAAAGGGTGGAAATTCTTTCAAGCACTACATAGGACAAAAGCAGCCATCCCAGCTATTGACTTCAGATCTACTAGAGCGAAGCAAGAAGTCCATTTGTATGATCTCTTTGCTTTAATAGACAAACAAGTTGGTTAAACATTCATTCGACCGCAACAGGTGTGTAAATTGTGAAACTAACACGACTGCTTGTTCAAGCAAGTGGCATGAACCAATAACCTGACAAAGACAGAGCACATTTGTGATCAAAGCGACGAAGGAACACAAAACAAGGTAGGAAACTTTGCCGTGGAATTTGAACGATCCTCGGTGAAAAGAAATTATACTTACTCTAAACCAGCCAACGTACTCAGAGAAGCCTTTTGGGCGTACCCGTTCTGCTAAGATGATAAGTTGTTGACCTTCATAAACCGTCAAATTTTACGCTATTCCTTGAATAGGCAAATTAAATTGCCTTTGCTTCTCGCTGACGCCGATTTCTCTGGATCTCAACCAAGAATCTTACTGGTATTTTAAAACCAAGACGAAGAACTTGCTGCGACACATGAGGACGAGCTTCGGCAGAAGATTTTCAGAGAAAAACTACTATACTAAAATGGAAATGATGTGCGACAAAAATTGTCAAAAATGAGGTCATATCGTCGTTTGGGAGTTTCTGAGATTCGTCTTTTAAGCCTAATGTTTTCCTTCATAAATTTATGGTAAGGATTCTATTACACTAATCTCTTTTGATTTCTTTTCTACTTGTTTGTATTTTTTGAAAATCAAGCTATAACAATCACAGAGACTATTTACGAAATGGCGAAGACTAAACAAAAGGAACGTATATCGATACAATTAAAAAATGGAGCATCTGAAACATCTCCTGTAAATTCAACTTTGTTATAAAATTCATTTTGCGTAAAATTTATTGTATGTCAGTCCCACTTTGATATGTAGAAGTACAGTGGCTCTCACGGAACTGCAAACGAGACATACGTGGCTAGGACTAAAGTGCTTTTTCTTTAAATGTAATCACTAAATAACGTCATGCACTAAGCCAAAGGAAACGCCATATTTCATAAAAAAAAACTCCACCCATTATAACACACAATTATGTTTGACGGGTTTTGTTGGTACGTTGAGTTAATGGAAAGAACGTTTCAAGATGATTGGATGAATACATTGAATCAAATATCTGTAGTAAAACAACAATAATGAAGACAGTATGGGGACTAAAAACGGTAAGAATTCATGATGGGAAAAATGTGATGACGCACTCTGCAAAACTGTGTAAGCTTCGTCCTGAGGAACTTTTTGAAAATAGATCAATCCGCCTGGAAAAGTGAAATAACGACCCCCTCGATGGTAACAGATATACAGGTGTAAAAGTACGACTGGGAAAGCGCAGATTAAGAAAGAAACGAGCCAGAGAAGCGTAATTTTACGTTTGCTCTTTTGACTTTCGCCCTTGTTCGCATTGCGCCGCGCCGCCCGAGAAAGTTTAGATAAGCGTCTCAAACAAACTGTTTAACCAAGCCTTAAAGTAGTAAATGAGTTCTCAGTAATCGGACCCTTCTTTTGGCGCAAAGATTTGTGGGATCGCCGGGGGGTCAAACTCTGCAAGTCGCTAGAACCAAAATAATGGCGAAAGCTTATTTCGACGTCCAAATCCACGATTTTGGAGAGAGATCAACCAATCATGTCAGAAATGGATTTAGTCGATGTTGATATGATGGAACCATAAGTTTTCGTTTAAAATAACTACGAAATATGTTTTAAAATATACCGATAAACTTGTGGCCCGGTTGTTTGAAGATTGGATAACGCTATCCACTGGATAACGCTAAACGTTTAGCTATCACTTATCAACCGCATAGCGATTTATCCGTTGCATAGCGTTATACGCCCTTTATACAACTGGGCTATGTCCTTGTGTGAGGTTTATTGCAGAATCATGATCGTGTAATGATCTTTAAATATTACAAAATTAGCCATTTATCGCTGGGAAATAACTCAATAACCTCTTTTTTGCGCAAACGCAAGAATCCGTTAACTGGCAACTCGCTTCTTACCTTACATATGCATACCTCAATACCTCTTAGCAGTAATCTGTTTAAGAATAGACTGAGAAAACTTTATCTGAAGGAAAATTACGGGGGCTGCGTGGTTCAATTTACGCGTCATAATCACATAGCGATCGCTATCATGACGTCATAAAACAATGATGACCAACCAATCCAGTAATTGATTTTTCTGATGCATTGGAAATCTGTTTTGATAATTGAACTGCATGCGATTTAACCTTGTTTGGTAAGTAGACCTCTTATTATCATTTGAAGTTTGAAGAGAGTTGATCGTTTTTATTCAACAAATAAAGAAGCCGTGACTGTGCTCTGTCCTGTTGCAGAGCACACAGCTAGTGGATAGAGCTTGAAGAGGGAAACATAGGACGTCGTCGAGTGTTTCTCCCTACTTCTTGAGTACCAGGTTCCCAGGTTCTTCCTCGTCAAAATTGTTCAACAATGCGATTGTTTGAATAGGACCAAAGCTGTCAAAAATGTCAAACCATCAAAGTTCACGATCTGCGATACAGTCAAACCTATATAAAGCGAAAAACGGCAAGGTGACCCCTAAATGCAGGTTGACCGCTTAACATAAGTTCCACAGATAAAGGGATGAAAATTCAAGAATAAAAAAGGCCATTTTATCATGCTTATGCCATAATTGATCTTAACATACAACCATTAGCTGTGACTGATGTGGACTTCCACCCAACGCATAGGGAAGGATATCAGAGCAAGCTGAGCAAGCTTTTAGTTTTCACTCGAAGGGCGGACGGTGTAATTTCTGAGGCTTGTTTCGCTGCAATGACCGGAGCCGCGATGGATGAAGGCATGATCGCAATCGCTCAGACACCATCATGATTTCTAAGTTATGCCGGTTTGGTTATATTTTTCATCATGAGTGTTTTGTTCTGTTTTGTTTTTGAACACTAGACTATATATATCATACGAATGTTAGCTGTGATTGAGTTTCATTACCGTACGCAAGCTTACAATCAAACTGAGCGTCAAAACCATTAAAACTCGGACTGTCGATTTCGTTTCCTCTTTGGTGATTTTCGTCTCTGCTCACGTTATAATAACGTCAATTACGGCGCCTAGCATGTTTAAAAACTTTTGTTTGGTTCCTCTGCTCCTACTTGCCAGCTCGCGAAATTTCATTTTCAATTAACGAAAAAAAGTTAGAGAGAAGTCCGGAAAACGGACGGACAAGGTACAAATTGGCAAATGGTGTGACAGCTTCAGCTCAGCTCCGTTTTTTGTACTGTGATAAAATACGCCCTTTCAACAAATTTCAGCTCGCTTTTTATCGGAACTTTATCATAAATAGATTAATTATTTTTTTGCGGCATTTTACCATTCAAAGAGTTTATAAATTGGTGGGGGTATATCAAGATAGTTTGGTTCTATCAACTGAGTTGATAATGTAAATTGGCCACTGCAAAAGCTAACATTTCGAACATTCGCCCTTTACCATTCGCCCTGGGGAACGGCCAATGCTCGAAACGTCAGCTCTAGAAACTCTTTACGGTGGCCAGTTTACATCGTAAACTCAGTTGAAGAAACTCAAAAAAAGAAAATTGTTTGTTTTAAAGAAAAGATGGACTTAGAAAAAGCGTCAGTTTTTTAGACTGCTCTGATCACACCAACATCAGTTACCTTTCTTATCATTCCATATCAACTAGAGCAGTACATTTGTCCAGTTATACGACACTCTCGACAAATATCTAATCTATCTGAAAAAGCAAGTTCCCTCTTGTGAGCCAGTGCCAAAATGTAAACGGTTTAAAGTCAAGTAAAGCTGTCTCCCTAGTAATCAATAACTAAGTTTGGCAGTGGAAGAAATGTGATTTGCGAAAGGACACCAATCTTATTGTAAAGCAACAGTCCAGCTCTATCTATCACATGACTCGGAGAGTAGACAGTAACAGCACATTTACTTTTAACATGGTAATGCTTTGTTAAAGAGCAATTAAACTTTTAACATGGGAGAAAGTCATCATTTTTTCTTCGGTCTTCTACGCCGGAGTGTGAATTACGCATCAGAAATGGGGAAAATATTGTTCGCTCTCATTCTCTCGCGGATAGTTTCACTATGCTTTCGCTTTAAGGTCGCTTGAACACGCTAAAAACCAAATGACACCTATACTTCAGGTCGATGAAATGTTCATCGTTGTTTCGCATAATCATTGAGCAACTGAAGCACTGTCTTTTAAATTCACCTGTGCTCTTACAGGGTTAGTTTTGGTTTAATTTATGTCATTTCAGTGGACCCTTAGTAACCGTGAAACAAATGAAAATTTCAAAAATAAGCCAAAGGGAACGATAAAATAAAAACTAAACAAAAACGGAAATAAAAGGGGAACAAACTCGGAGCGTTACAGTTGAATTTTTCTTTTGTTTGTTTACAAGAAATCAACTGACGCTTAAGTTTCCAAACAATTGCTGAATAAATGTCAATTACGGGCAGAGCGGAGTGTTTCTTCGTAACAAAGTGAAGTGACGCTTTCAGCTGGTACCTGTGAAGTGAGAAAAATGAACAGGTTGTTTGACTTTGTCTTTGAGCAGCTGTAAAATGATGATCGGGAAAGTAAGATTGGAGCAGCAGTTTAAACAAGAGGAGGAGAGGAGTACAGAAGAAACGATTTCAGAAGATCAAAAAATTAAAAGGGAAAGTACAGCAATTGAAATAGAGAGCGAGGAAGAGTTGTACGGATTGGCTCTCATACTCCGTAACACAGAAGACGCCGCCAAAAAGAGCCGTGATTTGACAGGGATACCAGATAAAGAGCGGTCTGATGATCATGAAAGCAGTAGAGGAGAGAAAACAAATGGATCGTCTGAAAACAAAGAGAAAGCCTGTTTAAGATGTTGTCAAAATATTAACAGAAGCCTCATTATTTACAAAAGTTTTTACTTCTTTTTCTTTTCGGCTGTGGGTTCTTTATTTCCTTATCTCGCAGTGTTTTATAAACAGCTATGGCTTTCCGCCCATGAAACAGGAATACTGATCGGAATCAGACCATTGATTCAGCTTTTCGGAACGCCTATGTGGGGAGTCATCGCAGATACATACAAGAAAAGCAAAGTGATCTTTGTGGTGTCACTAGTTGCATGGTTGGTATCGAACTATTCCTTGTCTCTCGTATCTCCTGTTTTTCATTTGGGCGTTTGCAATGATAACGCTACCTTAACAATCATCCAAGAAATTATGAAAGAAATGAAAAACAGAACGATCTCACAGAAGAATAACACAACTCATCATAAACATTCCACGCATAAACCCTCCATACCTCTTTCAGCAAACTCTGGAAATTCTAGTAATCATTGGTTTGAGATAGTCAGGAAAGAGAGGGCAAAACATCCTTCGAAGCGAAACGCAGGTCAACCATTGAAGTATACACTTCAAAACAAAGTAAACAAAGTGCTTCAGGTAAATTATCATGTAAACATTTTGTACGATTTGATGGAAAAAACCGACAGTATTTTGGTTTCTAAAAGAGGAATCAAACAGATACATCGATTTTTAGACAGATCAACACTCCATACAAGTAGCCCCCCGATAGTGAACAAGTCAATGGTTCGTAAGCGAAGTGTTTATAAAGGAAGATTTCTTCATGCGTCACTCAACGATAATCAAAGAGGGAGCAATAACAAACGTCTAATCACAATAGGACAGTGCTTCAAATTCGGCAGTGATGAACAAAGGTTACGCCGAGCCAGCTTGGATAAAAGCGCACTGATGTCCAAACCAGATATCTTAACACTTTTCATGAATTCAAGTAGTATCAACGAGGACGGGGTTTTCATTCAATTTTACAGCGGATGGACGGAAAGAGTTTTCGACTCCCTGAACATGGCTGGGGAGTATCCATGGCCTCTGGACACAGTGGCGGACTATGAGTCGACACAGGAGGCACATGAGTGGCTAAATCCACATGATCATGACTTGTTTACCATCCTGTTTGTTATCACAGCTACTGGTACACTGATTGCTGCACCAGCTATTACCTTAGCTGACACTGCCACACTGCAGAAGCTTGGTGAGTATATTGAAGTTGTCTATATTCAAAAATTTTCTTGATTATTTCTTTTGGAAACATTCGTAAACTTTGTTGTGATACCTTGTTTTACTTCTAAGTAGATTTTTTGGGTAAAGCAATGAAATACGTTATTGATATCACAACACTACTGATAACATGTATAAGTGATAGTGGTGGTACTAGTGGTAGTAGTAGTAGTCATAGTAGTAGTAGTAATGATCGTGATTGATCGTGATCGTGACCGTTATTATGATTGTATGTTTTCCTTCGTAAGGTAACAGGCCAGAGGACTACGGCAAGCAGCGTTTATGGGGAGCGTTTGGCTGGGGACTAGCAGCCTTTATTGTTGGATCAAGTCTAAGCACAGTTGAGGAACTGAGTAACTGTAACAATCCTTTGAGTATAGATTACCTGCCATGCTTTTACGCTTTTGCGTGTCTAATGGGCGTGGCTGTCTTGATTGGTGCTTTGTTTGAGTTTGACGAAAAAGAGTTACACGAAAGTAGCATCTGGCAAGGGCTTGCCTTGTTGTGTGACTGTCAATATATATACTTCATCTTCACAATTCTGTTCTGTGGAAGTGCACTGGGCTTTATAGAAACTTTCTTGTTTTGGCATTTGCAAGATTTAGGCGGTACACAGTTCTTGTTCAGTACCATCACTGCCATCCACTGTATTTCTGAGGTGGCAGTTTACAGTTTTTCTGGTACGTTCATCAAATGGCTAGGGCATCACCGGGTTTTGTACGTTGGACTTTCATGCTATATAATCAGATTTTTTGGCTATGCCCTTATAACAAACAGCTGGGTGGTACTACCTTTTGAGATCCTTCACGGCTTGTCCACAGCAGCCGTATGGTCAGCGGCCGTCGTCTTCGTGGGACTCATTCCCGGGGCGCCTGCAACAATGCAGGGAATTCTTGGTGGTGTGCACTGGGGTCTGGGTAATGGTGGTGGAGGAGTGCTCGGTGGATTATTAATCACTTACGCTGGTGCTACCACCTCTTTCCTCATATTTGGAGTAATCAGCATAGTAGACTTGAGTTTATTCATACTTTTGAACAACATGGAATTTTTCAACTGTTTTGAGTGGTCCAAAGGGAGTGGTACACAATCAGAGTATAGTCCAGTAGAAGATGAAGCCTATAAAAATGAAAAACTAGAACCAGATTATGACGATCTTTACTGAACATTTTATTTTGCAGTTCTCTGAGCTGAGTTTGTTCAACTGTACCAAGATGAATATCATTTACTACATTATCACAAAGCATCTGATCCAAAATGAAATAAGCTTAGATTGAATTGCGTAATAGAAAGCAGTAAACTGTACTGAAAATTTTCCATGAACAAGCTTTACTCTTGGTGTAGTCTCGAACAAAACGACCATAATCGTTTTAGAGCTTTCATTTTGATAGATATTGATTAGTTGACATGTTTTGCATTTTGAATACATTGTAATCCTACACCGGAAAACATGTAATAACGCAAGAATAGCACGAGAACGCAAGTCAGGGTACAGCGTGTTAACTATTACTCGCCCCAGAAGTCTTAAAAACCATGTAATCTCCTATCGTTATCTTTTCGATGAAAGAATGGTACCGAAATGTGGGCAAAGAATCTGAGTTTGCTGGAAGGAACTATGGTAGATTCTGTTACTGTAAATGTTCGAACCGATAAGCTGTTCCTCTTGCTCACACCTAACGCGGATGAATTAAGAACTGCGAGTCAGATTAGCGGTATGAATAGTTGGACTTGGTTCCTATAGTTACAATAATCTAAAACTTCCTTCACCTCTCCGACTGTTGTAAGCAGCGGCCTCCTGCTGACAATGACCAAACAGACAATGGACTAAATTGACATCCTTTACATTAAGCTACAATGGTTAGAACAAAAAGCGCTCCCAAAAAGAGTAAACTCCTACCTGCGTAAAATTCGAATAGAAACTTAGCTAAGTTAAAAAAATAACCCAGTGCTACTCAGGAAAACCACAGAAACACACACCCACGCTACGGCTTTGTGGCCCAATCCACTCCCTTGGAATTAGTTCAGGGGACCTCAGGAGCACACTATCTGATAGCCATGTCCCTGCAGACCACTGTGATGACTCACATTGCACAGTCAAACAACTGCCACAAAGTAGTTCATGTACTAGTCATCATAAAAAAGACAGCAGGAGGTGGTCCGAAATATCGACCACACGACAACGCGAACAATTATTTCGAGCATACCAGCATGGAAAAACATGTGGGGATATCATATCCCAATTGTTTTCTTCGTTCACGGATAGGCAAACTATCAATACTAACAAAGAATTTATTTTGGAAGACATGTCAAATTATAATGTTCCCCATGGAGTTAACCCCGAAATTCGCCTTTTCTATTTCCAACAGACAACGATGAGTTGTCTGTTGCAATAGTGCAGCCACGAGGAAGAAAATTACGGAACAAAGTTTGGGGTGCCTTCCGGGGGTCCTGAGTTTTACATCAGGGATATTATGAAAAGGATATAAATAGGTATGCATAACGTACATGAGGATAATGCTGTAAGAGCGGTAGCATATGTTAGATCACGCTAGTCTTTGACTAAGTGCCATGTTGCATGAATTCAACTGGTTTTCCTTGCTTGTCCTCTTTCAGGAAGATCACGATGTCTTTTGCGCTATACATAGGTTTCAATAAAACATGACCGCACCTGTTAGGGAACTTGCTGTAGTTTTACACCGTAGTGGTCATGTACGAATGACAATAACTCTTAGGTGCCGAAAAAAAAAATCATAATTTCAAGTGATAAACTGTATAAATATTGGTAGCCCCCGATGTAGCTATTTCATGAGCTTTGGTGAATCGGCCGCATGAGTTTCTTCCCCTTCAACTTCTTGTGATACTCTTGGTGTTTCGGTCTTGTCCCCAGCGTAAAATCTATTTTAATGAAACTTAAGACGTTAGCTTCAGGCAGTGAGATGAAACAAGGAAAGGTAACTTTTCCCATTATCACCAATTTATCTCTTTCCTTTAAATTTGCCCCAGAAAACTACATAAAGCTTGAAAATCTATAATCACCGCTGGAAATAAATAGATTCCACACGTAATAATTTTAATTTCCTGTTCCCACTCCCCATTCTTGCAGAATTTTTCCCACAAAAGTTCCCACAAAATAAGCATTGACTTAAAATTGTACCTGTAAAATCTTTCAAATGCGGAACTGTACTTGAGAGGTCAGTTTGGAAACACGTTTTGCACGAACATCAAGTTCCGCAGGTAAAAGAGGCAAAAACAACATCATTAATGCATCAGCAAAAACTCACTCAGGCAGATCACTTTCGCTGTCAAATTTTGCCTTTGGTTTAAGCCTTTCCCAATTGCATGCATTTGTTTTTTCCCCTCGAGAGAGTACTACAACTAAAATTCAAATTTTAATATTTAATAGTTGACTGCTGACTTTGTTTACAAATACTACGATCCTCTAGAATTTTCAATATTACATAAATTCTAAACACCTAAAGCAATGAGCATTCTCCATGGGTCATTTAAACAGATTACAAAAGGAGATTACTGTGAATTCTCTTAGCAGTGACAACCACTTAAATACAAAAAACGTTTCAGAAGAAACGTTTGAACCTTTGTTCTTCAAGGCAAAGTTTCAGCTTAACGTCTGTCAATCACTTTAAGAGGAAAATTTTTTACAGGCTTGGCCATATTATGAGTATGGCCAGCACCACTCGTTCATGCTAACAGTTCAATAAAGTTTAAACTCAGAGCTGTTTTTCCCCTCTAAACAAAATAAAAGTCGTAAAACCATAGATTTCAACTACTACTGTACTACACCCTAAAGAATTCCGCCAGTTTAGTAACGTAAGTTAATCCATCGTGAAACATAGAAGATAACAAAACCATAAAATCAAAATAACCATATAACTTGCGTGTAGTAAAAGTCCCAAAATAGGAATTAACATCTACACACACCAAACTGACATATTATGCAAGAGTTAAGGTATAGTTTACGAACCTTGGAGAACGGCAATGCACTTTGCTGCGGATCGGCTTAAAATTTATCTACTCCGATAACTAATAATTCCTTTACGTCTTACCAATATATTAAGTTACCTTACCACTTAATCTTGAAAAGATAAAGGTGGCTAATGTAAATGCCTTATTATTTGTTCAATATTGCATACCTATAATATATTCTGTGGCGAAATGAACGTGTCAATCTCCTATGATTACGAAGGACTTCAGTTCAGTGACAAACAGTTATTTTGGCTACAAGAGGAATTAAATCCAGCACACCACATAATATGCAAATAAACAGTTGACGGTTAAAAGTGCAAATAATTTAAAACCTTTTTGTCATAAAAAGTATTTCTATTCCTTAGTTTCAGCCCGGACAACCGTCTTAAAATCAGAAAACATTACGACCGCTTTGTCTCACATTCGTTGTAATCCTTTAAAAAAACAAGGCGGTATATAAAAATTAAAACAAATAACGGCGAGTAAAATAAAGCCCGCAATAACGTTCAATAAATACCCAAAGGCCATGGACACTTTTAGAGCACATTGTGGCAATTTTTCCAGTACGAAGAACAAACCACACAGTGAGCGGCTTCTTTGAATAATACAATACAACACTCTACGCAAAGAAAAGAGATTTTGTGAGTCGTGCGTGCCATGCCTTTTACCTACTTCAGTTTTGTTTGATCGGCATCGACAAAAAATACGTATCTTAAGTACGATTCTCGAGTTTGGCCAAATGGATGACAGTTCAGCCCTCTTAACTATTCCCTGAGGTTAACTCCGGCGAGTGCCAGGTTTTAGCATATGCTTTATAGTGCCCCACCTGCTGGGACAAACTAAGACAATGCATATGGATCAAGAGCATAGTGCTTTGAAAAACTGAAACTGTTTACCACATCTACATTTAGCTAAATTGTCAACACAGGTTAAATCCTGCACCGACTAACTCCCGATTAAAACTGAACTGTCAGAAAATTGACGTAATGAAAGACAAAACTTTTGGTCCCTCTTAAGCCTGGGAAAAGAGCTTCGATTCTGAAGAGAATTACGTTCACTTCTCTCATTTTGTTTCAGGGTGGGTCTTCTGAGCAAGGATACGAAAACCTTTATATTCCATCCCCCTGGACTACAAGAGTGGACCCATCCTGTACGATTTCAACATACGTCAATTTTTCACGAATCCTTCCCTCGACTGTCTCCAAGGTTCGTAACTAGCCCCTACTGCGGCTGCGCAGGATTAATGTCATTGAAAATTGAGAGATCAGCAAAATCCTCACCCATCGCGGCTGCCATGGCCGCCATATAACTAGAAGGTCCACCAGTCTGAAGGCCGCTCAGGAACACATTGCTCAATGCCAGCTCAGGCGCCAACTGTCCGTAGTCCCCGACAATTTCCTGGTTACCTAAACCGAGTTCTGTTCCATCCAGAACGGTAGAGCTGGCGACAGACTGGGGCGAGGGCGGGGAGGCAGGGGAACCTGGGTACAATGACATATCTGGAAAGCCATGAAATGGATACGAACTTGATGGCGGAGTTTCCTAGGCAACGACCAAAGAAATTACTACGGCAATTAGACAATGAAGGCAGTTGTGAAAATTAAAGTTACTTAGCATTTTCAGTAACATAGACCCTTGTACATACAGCGGAGGCATCCGAAAGCAGTAACAGAAACAAGACGTTTAAACAGCATGCAGTCTTCAACAAAGCCAATCGCTATTATATGTATCTTATCACTTAACTCTAGATTGGTTTAAACTGTAGTTGGACGAGTAAAAGTTTCATCATTTCGCTCTTTAATGAAGCTACAAAATACAACGTAACCAGCTGAAATACATCAAAAGACGCTTACCATGGAAGAGTCCCTTCCAGCCGGGTACATAGGACTCCTGCCGCCCTGTCTCCTAAGTGAAGATAAAAAACCCACAGATATTTAAGGCGCTTAGCAGTTTCTAATCTGATCTTTATATCAGCAGTATTTTGAAACTGTCAAGATCGACTCAAAAGAAGTCATTTAGTTCGTGCATAAAAGTCAAAAGAGGGCGTGGATCACATTCAGGTCGGCCCTGAAAAAACACTGATTATTGCATCTTGTATGATCGTGTGACAACGTTAGTTTTGTCTATAGTTGTTTCTTAGACAACTGGAGGTACTGACGTCATCGTTAAACGAAAATAATAAAAAGATAACTTAAATATAGTGACTTGGCGTGGAAGTGTAATTATTTCAACCATTCTATACCACTAGAATACTCACCCTGCCAGCCTGACCGCCAGTACAGTTTGCTGATAATCATTATTATCAGTATCTTGGTTTTCTAAAAAACAACGCAAAGTAAAAAAGGGGACTCAGTTGAAATTTCTCATGATTTCATCAACTGCTGTTCGATTGCGTTCGTTCATTGAAAACGAAAGTTATTGTCTTCAGATGGATTTACGGGCACTTGTGGAAGTGAATTCCTTTCATTAAATAGCAATGACTATTTAAATGTTTGGGGTTTCTATAGGTGGTACAGAAACTGTAGTCTGTTGCCGGGCTTCACGTCTTGTGTTGCGGAATGAGAACTGTTCAGATTTGTCGGGGAATATTCAGTCTTTTGGCAACGGCACCAACCGAAATAGCAAATAAACTATAGATACTTGTTAAAATGATATATGAACATCATATGGTTAAACGGCTGAATAAGATAGTTAGTAAAAGAAACGTCACTGCAGTTTAAGACACAACTACTCCATAGGTATTTGCATATCATTTCAGGTAGATGATACAGTTGAGTTATAGTCCTGCTTACCGTCATTGGTATAATACGGACCAAAAGCGTCATCTTTAGCTATGTTAGGGTAAAGCTGAACAAGTTCTCCCAAGTCTTTTAGTCGGTCAGAGAATTTTCGCATTTGCAAATGCGCGTTCGTCCATGGAGCCACATCGAAAATTTCACAAGGACCTACACCATACAACAGAGAGGTACACCTATGAGGTTTATTTTACAATTTTTCTCCCGTAAAGGAATTATTATGGTATCTTCCCTCTCCAAGAAGTACTGAATTTCCACACTTTCCTTAAATTTGCCGCATACCGATAGTACGGATGGTATGAACACTCGAGAAATTATTTCCTAAAAAAGAAATTGATTTTAAATATTAAGACACCTGTAAATCTCTACATGACTTAAACTCGTGTAAGAGATTGTATAGTCTTGACTTGTGGAATATACCTTATTAGTCAAAAGAAAAACTCCCCAATCCGTCTGTTCTGAGGTATACCGAAATATGTTTTTTCCACTGAATTACTCCTTATGTACGACGCTGAAAGGTTACAGATAAAGTCTCGACCTCCGAAATTAAAAACCTGTCCCTTCCAAAAATCACTTCATAACTGGTGCATTTTTATGTCTCATATAAATCACTCGGAGAGTGAGGATAAAGGAAATTGACCATGTTTAAAAATAAACAGCTCTCCCACACAAGCTTCATGAAATGTCTGAAACCGCAGTTTTCAGCTATGTCCTTTAAGTACCCATTTACTTTGTATATAGTAGCTGGCTTTCTTACCACCGTCAAAGGTATTAACATAGGCGACACTAATTCCACCAATCTCTGTCTCACTGAACCTCAGCAGGAACGTGCCAGAATTACAGCCTCTTAAAATGTCATGCGCATCATTCTTGCTGATAAAACCAGCCACGCGTCTGTAACAAAAATCAGTAAAGTTCATTGCTGTAGTCTTCCTTTGTTTAATTTGTTCACATTTACATTTGAATCCATGCTAACATTTTCCTCAAATGTCCAACAGAGCAAATGTTTAGCTAGTTCCATTGGTCCCCTGACCACAATGTTCAACAGGCATCCCACTCAGTGATTCAGCTCTCCCGCACAGTTCTACTATTATAATGTTCAAAGGTCGTTTTCTTGTACAGATTAGTAATAATAAATAATTCGAGAAAAAGTGGTTTTTCAAAAATCACGGTTGTGGTTGTACTTAAACAGAACTCTTGCGCCTATCTTCAAATGCAAACTAGAAAGGGAATGTGACTGACATACCCGTCCCTCCATTCGTCCAGCAGCCGTCTTGACACCACATCTAAGGCTCCGTAAAACCATTTCCAAAACGAGAATGAGCGGCCGTTCATATGATCCTGATGTACAGGAGGCATTGAGTTAAAAATTAACACAAGAAGACAGAACATCTATTTATTTATCTATTCTTATGGCTAATAAGTTCAACAATTCAAAACAAACATTTTATGATAACATATACTATAGATCTTGCCGAATTTAACTGTAAAATATTGAATATATGTACCCTGTTGAAGAGCTGTCTTGTAACCATGGCATTGTCCATACCTCCCTCCATTTTGCCTTTAAATAACAACAGAATTTAAAGGTCGATAATCTTAAAAACTGTAAAGGTCAGGTTCACAGCCCGTTTTCTACATATTAACAAAGGAAATTCTCTGGATGAAAAGAAGTAGGACACTAAACTTGAAAACATCTAGGAAAAAGTGTTAACCTGGAAAAATCTTTTTCCCCAAGAAGGTCAAGCTTTCAGGACTAAGTTGGATTTGATTGTTGAGAGCCCATCTTTTGTTCAGAGCTTCTGCAAAGCGGGGCCATTCAACTTGATCGGGAACATCAAAAAGTTTCCTTTCCTATGAAAAAACAATTATTCGTAGTTCATCCAGTTTTATTATGAACAGGATTTAAATAACACCTAATAAAATCATTTGCTCATTAGATTCTTCGCCAAGAAGTTGTCAGCATTATCAATCACACAGACACTAAATTTCGTGGGGGGCCCTAAGTAACTATGGTTACTAGCGATCTATGGAATGTCCAATGAATATTTCGTACCGGCATTATCCTTTTTTTAATTAGGTTTACCTTTGCGAGTTTCATCTGCCCATACCAATCCTACGCAACGGACTAAGACGCGCACTGACCTTTGGTTAGATCTGTGACCACTGCAGAATTTCTCACTTATTCATCTTTTTTTAATCCCTTCTGAACTAAATAGATAACTGACCTTGTCGGCGAATGCGTTGTCCCAGAAAACAGTTGCTTCAGCATCACACTGTTGATTGCCATGAACTGTCACAACCACAGGAACCGAAATCACCTTTGGACCACAAAACAATGAAAGCATTAAGTAAGCTTTACTAACCAATGGGGCAAAGTGCTCTGATCACATTTGTAGGACTTCTCTGTCCAAGTAGATCATGATGAAAAGGCAATGGATGGTATCTAAGCAACCAACTTCAACTGAAATATTCTAAACGCTTTTTAGTGTGTCCGGACAGCAATCACAAATCAAAAGGAAGTGAAATGGTTGTGAGGTAGAGAGGCTCGTAAATTACGACAAAGGAACGAGTAGTAGCTAGGGTCGTCTGTAAGGGTGGCCGTATCTCTTGATCTGCATTGTTGTCTGGTTTCACTGTGTTTAATGGTGCAGGGAAAAAAGTGCAAACTAGGTCGTTTTCAAACCCCTAGCCTCCCTTTCTCAGCTCCACCTACCGTTATATTGAATATTTCCTTTCCGAGGTTGATCTGCGTGGAGAAGAGTAATGCTGACTTCTCCTCTGTCACTACTTCTTTGTTCTTACCGCCCTGTCTTGTGGCTTTGGCTAAGGACTAAAAGACACCATATAAAAACTGTTTGCAGACCGTAAATGAATAAGTAACATAAAAATATAACCAATATCATACATCTGCATAACAACCACTCCAAACATACGAAACAAAGATCTTGGCAAGTTGCGACAATAATTTCCGGCGTATCAAAAAAAAACAACAACAACCACAGAGAGGGCTTCTTTTTCTGTGATATTAAGTTTTAAACAATATCTTATTATGTTTAACGATCTCAGTACGCGACAGTTCATTAAGGCGACAAGTTCGGACAGTAACAACTATCGTTAAGAATAAAAGAATCCTATGAATTTATCACGAAATACATTTTTCAGAACCAACCGAGTTTCCGTTGTTGTTGTTGTTTTTTTTTTTACTTTTTCCCTTTCGCACTCTATTCATATTAATTTGCCATGAGATTCCATGCCCATTTTAGTTACCAATTATGATTGCTATTGCAGGATGTAATAGATGTATTTGTTCATCATGATTATAATCGTTACTGAATTTTTGATCATTTTTCTCACGATCCAGATTCACTATTACCTGTAGAGACATTCTTTCCATTGAAGACTGCGACATTTCGACTGTTATACTAAAGCTCAGCACAGAATAGTCCAAATGATTTGATCCCCAACTAATTGTTTGATTCTACAACTGACGGTTACTCTGATTCGTGAGACACGTCGAAACATTCCGTAATAAGCTTACCAAGTTTTTGAATTCACCAATCAGCTTCCCTGTCACTTGATTGAATTCCAGTGTCTAAAAACAAGAAAGCCTTTGGTCTTCATTTAACCTTCACCAAAAATAAATCTGTCTGACAATCGATAGAGAGCAGCAAACGGTGTACTGACCTTCTTGTTGTTCAAAACAGGACTGTTGTTTGATGATACACTGCTGCATGAGGGGAAAAAAAGCGTCAGTACTGCATAATATATTTTATCTCTTACTCGATTGCTGTACATACCCTTTTACCACAACCGCTGTTTTTTTGACACATTAACATTAAAATAAGCCCAAAGTTTCAGATAGAGTTGTTAATAGATGAGTTGTTCCAATTCAAGGCAATTATTGCTCGAACCATCTCACGTTACTTTCGACCTGACAAACAAGTAACATAAACCACCCATAAATTCTGACTACATCTGAAATGAAAACCACAGCTGCTAAAAGTCTCATACGTCAATCTCAGTGGTGTACTTTGAAATAGGCGTTGGCCTGGCAGTAAGACAGGTGTGCCCTACCTTCCCACCCTATCCCCAAGGATGTCTCTTTCACGGGAAAAAGGTAAAGGAAAGGAAGATTTATATATGATATGAAATGCAAAATCGTAAAGAACAAATTATAATCGAAGTTCAATAATAGTTTTTACCTCTTGCGATTCCCAACATTAAGACCTTGTGCTTGCTTTTCACTTCAAAACATAATACAAAAAGAAGTAAGCTGACATCTAATATAAAAAACTTGGATGGTTTAATTCAAAAAACCTTGTTGGTACTTACGAAATTAGTGTACAGGTAACCTCTGGTGGATGGGTTTGGATATTCAGTTTTCCACCAAGAAGATGCCTACATACATAACCATTACAAATTTGTATTAGCTGGTGCTTACTCCAAAAATTAAAGTGTACATCTTCAAAAACTTGTATGACACTCAAACATGAAGACTTCATGAACCACAACTTACCGAACCACAACTCCAAACTTTGTTTGAATCTTCAGGACTTGGGGAGGTTGTTTCTCTATGATAAATGTCCTACAAAGGAAAAAAAAAACATATTCAGGTAGTTGTGGAGAGGAACGCTAAATATGCCTCTGAGTGCACATCACTGCTTCTTTTACTTGAAATTTAATTGTCCATTTTTACAGAATTAAGAAGGACAGAATGCTAAACATAAAGATTGAACAATCAGGAGGACTTACTTAGTCAAGAACAGTTTCATGAGGTTTCTTGCAGATGTTTTAACATTATCCATTCGCTTCAGTTCTAATTCATTCCCCTGAAATGCTTGATGGAAAAGATTGTCCAGCTACAAGAAAAAAAAAACCTGTACATGTACATGTATAACATAATAGCAGCAAGGTAGCTAGACACAAGGCATCAGAACTTTAAAATTATGTGGCTTAGTGCACTTATCCTCAATATAATAAATAATATATTTTTGAAGAGTTAACCTTTATTCTGCTGAAAATTATTGGACAAAGCATACATCATATCATTCTCCTGGGTCACTATTAGTACTCTACACTTCTTTAAGATGCAATTGGGCAATCCTAAGCAAGTTCATATCAACCAGCTGCCTGGTTTACCCCAGGTCCCCAATAAATCACTGGGAAATACTTTTCAGCAAAGAGCAAAAAATGCACAGTCCTCTAGACTAACCTGAGAAGCTTGTTGAAACAATTTCCACAGAAGTTCAGCAAGTGTTTCACAACTATCAAAGGAAAATTAGTGAAGAGCTTTTCAATTCAAGTTACCTAATATCTATACACTCTTTACTATTTCAAAATCATTCAAAACACTGAACAGAAATTACAAATAATACATTATGTATTTTGTGGTGGGTCTTCCTTAACTTCATTTTGCTCTTAATGAAATAACACATTCATAAAAAGATATTTTTACAAGAAAGCTGAAGTTAATGCAAAAACAGAAAAATGCTTTATTAGGTACCAAGCGTGAAACTTTAAAAAGATAAATGATGACTTGTTAACCAGATGGAAAAATATAAGAGTAACTTATTGAACTGGTTGACAGTAAAATTGTTGTGTGCTGTGATTATGTCAATATGAGGCTTATGAAATAATCAATGTAAATAAAGTTTTTGTAAAATAATGGCTTAAGACATACAATGTAAAAGATTAGAGAGGGCAAAGTTTCCTAATGAGCTAATGCCAACAGCTGTGCACAAAATGAGCTGGAATAAGAATGAAGTCTGAAAAACATGAACTCCTACACTAAATTAGCATTAAGTATCACACAACATAAATAACACCATCATACATTTCTTGTAGTTTGTCAAGTGACTGTGGAGACTTAAAACCACACAGGGATCTCTGCTGTAAATGTCTCCACTCAGCAATCTCATCAAAATTAGTCTTTACTATTTCAGATAACTTCTTCAGATGAGTGCAGAGGCATTCAATGAAGCCCTGGAAACCAAAAGGAAGTTAAATAGTAAAAGAGCAACAAATCAGTACATGTCCTAACATATTCATCATACTTTATGCTATATAAACTAAATCTATAAAACATATTCAAGGTAATGACATAATGTGTTAGACAACATTGCACATTCAATTTGGTGTTTGGCTGCATACATGTGTAAAATAACGAAGCAATTCACACTTGATTTTCCTGGTACAGCTGGTAGCTCATTGCCCCAAGAACATGCAGGTTTGAAACATTTTGATGGCAGATTTCTGTTTCATTTTGTTATTTATTTTTTGAAGGTAAATTTTGATGTTAGTTTTTGTATATTTGCAGCCACATTGTACTCTGCTGTAAAAAAAAAATGAGTCATGAAAAATGTGTCAAACACAAGTCTATAGGGCAACACATCTTAGAATGATCATGGTCCTTGAACTGGCAAATGACAATAAAAATTATTCAAAGAGCTACATATTTATTTAATACAATGGTATTGGAAAAAGGTTAGCTGTGACACGTGTAAATTACTAGATCATCTTTTTTTCAGTACATAGTATGTAGGTTAGCTTCCAAAATAAACTATTATAGAAAGGTCCTGATTGTAAAAACCTGTAATGTCCAATCTGAATGACAACTTATTTTAATAGAAGTCAATAAGTATCTGGAAATACCAGTCTTTTGGTGATTGACAATTCTTCCCCCATCTTGCTTAATTCCTGTTGAATTTTTTCTATCTCTTGCTTGATGTGTTCTATCCTTTGTTTCTGGAAATTAAAACAAATCAATAAAAATAGAAAAGGGGGGAGAGAGATTCACTCCTTGGTTTTAAATTCTTGGATACTTAAAGAATATACTTTCTTTGTTTCAATGACTACATATACGTATATTGTTTGATATGGAGAATTACACTCTGGCTTTTCAAGACAAGTACATGTTGCACTAATACTTCACCTACATTGTAGCTCAAATGAAAAACAGTACAATTACTACTATCACAGGTAATCTGGGGTAAAATAGTTTTCACAAGTAAGAACAGATGCGACCATTTTCTATTTAACTAATTAAGAACACTCTTTTTCAAAATCAAAACTTAGTCACTCAGACTAATTTTTACTGTTTATGCCCAAAACTTTCAGATTGAAGTGTCCCATGTAAAGAGTCTTTTTTCATTTTTTTGCCTGACTGCACTCAAACTGTTGTTGCTTCATGACCATCTTGATAAAGATACAGGTTATCTTTGTTTACTCTTAAGGATAACAACCACAAGTGACACTTTTTTAAGGTTCAGGATTCAATGCATTAACATGAAATAGTCATTAAAGTATCATAACCCACCTTTTCATTTTCATTGAGTTGTGAAGAGTTTTGTACCTTTTGGGCTTCCTGTTGATCTACAAAACAAACAAGCTATGACAATTATACTCCACAATACAAAAGCATCAACTTAATAATGAAAATTTACTTTAAGTACAGAAAAACAGTGTCAAATGTATGAGTAATCATAGCAGATTACCACCAGATTTCAGGATTTGTACCAAGTTTATAAAAAAAGTCATAAATGTCTTGCTTATGTCATAGCTAATGTTTACAGTATACATAAGAATAAATATACTAGATTCTGATTTAATTCTGTTCTTGTAAAGCATACTCAGAAAGTGAGATGGAGACACAGGTCAAAATGTTATCAGTGTATTAACTAAAGGAAGGTTGCATTGTCATATTTTCTTTCAAATCAATTATCTTTCCAAAGCAATACAACAGTAATTGCAAATACAAAAAAAGTAATTTCTGGTTATTTTTGTGCAGCACCTATATTGTATATTCAGACTTCAGTGGTATGCACCATTGTCATGGCCCATTTTTCAAGATTTCATTTTAAAAGAAACACTGTTTTTTCCAACACAGATTGTAAGTCAGGGTAAATTATCAACTGGCTATGGTTTAAATTGTAAATTCAAGTTGGAGTGTAATTACTCACTGTAATCCCTATAATTGGGAAAAAACTGGATATTTCTAATCATATTCGATGACATCAAAGTTGCTTTTCATGGTTAAATTTAAATTATGATAAGATTCAACAAAATGAAATGGTAACCATGCAGTAAGACAGAAGCAGTGCACTTACATTTATCTATTTTCCCACTCACTTCCTGGAACTTTATCACATACTGTTCTTTTAGCTGCTCAATTTCTTTCAAGAAGGTATCATTTTTCTGAAGTAAATGGTCACATATTCAAGTTAACCTTAATCTATATATATCTATGTATCTTTAGCACTGCACAAACTAAGAAAAATTGCCCTGAAGTAGGTGCAAAATCTACAATATATTTTTAATAGACACTTGACAAACATTTATTGAACAGTTTTGACCACAAATGTAAGGTATTATAGAGTACAACAGTCTAGGTAAATAATAATCTAGATGAAAGTGGGTACTTGTTAAAAAAAAGTCATTGCTGTTTCATCATTGGTCAACAAAGTCAAGGCTCTAATGATGTCAAGAAGTAAGCCAATGTTTAAATTCACAAGTGAAAAAATTATTCACCTCCCACACAAACACCTCATAGCAGTGCCCTTATTGGCACAAGTTCAGTTCTTTTTCTTATCGAATATTGTACAAAAATGTAAACAAGTAAAAATACTATATTCATTCAGTCACAAGAGGGCATTTAAAAAAACATCTTTAAGCAGACAGTGTTAAAAATTGAAGAGAGTGTAATACCTGACTATCCTTGACAAGAACATCCAGTTGCTTGCGCAGAGCAACATGTGGGTCTGGAGCACTTTCTTCAGTATCCATGTCCTCCATATCTATCGTTGTTGTTGATTCCAATGAAATCTTAAGGTTTGAACAACACAGAGAAGACCACATTAAAGACTTAAAACAAATGAAAACCTAAAATTTATTAAAAGACATTATGAGTTTGTGATCAAAATTTCTTTGCACAAAAGTATTCAATATAACAGTTCCCTCTTATCTGCCAAAAAAATTTAGTCCCTTATGAAAAAATATAAAGCACATTGAAAATAGGTACCACAGCCAATTGGGACAGAGGTCAATCTCACAAGGTACCACCAGATGAACCCTAGGTCGTTACAAAGAAATTTGCCCAAGCACACCCCTTCCTGCTATGTGATGTTACATTTGTTATCACAACTACAACTGGAACAGAATAGATTGCTTGTTCTGAAATTACTAAAAAATATTGTTACAAACAACTATACATATTCATGGGTGCCTCAGCTTTCAAAACCATTGCTGTACCAAAAGGGCTTCATGCACTGTACATGACTTTATGTTTATATATATACTTACAGAAACTGCATTCTGGACCAATTCTCTCAGTTTAGAAACAACCCCATAAAAATACTGAGCAAGCTTCACTGGATCATTACCATAGCTCTCCTAACAAAGAAAATGTAAAGGTGCAGAGTTTCATAAGGTTCGTGTAAGATAGTGAGCTACTTTACAGTACAAGGATTAATATCGACTAATTGGTGTTTTGTTTAAGTCGGCAATAATGCAAAATATTTGGTGCTAAACCTCCTGTAAGTACATGAAACTAGGAGCAATAAGGACTAAATGTAATTTATTTCATCTCAAGCATAAAGAGCAAACACTTACTGACTGTTTAAGGCTATGCATGGATTATTCCTATTTGATAAGAAACGATGGAATCTATTGACTGTCAGCTGCATCATGAACTGGTCAAATATGTAATGTAGTGGTCAAAATATAAGTGTAAACGGAGAAATCAACATGGGTGTATAAACAAAAGGAAGGGATTGCAGCAAATAAAATTACACTGAGATGGTAACTAACTATCAACTTACCTCTATTTTATGTAGCACCTCCTCAACTTTCTTTGCTAATAACATGTTGTGGAAATCATTCATAGTTGCAGCTAGACCCTCCAGCTGTAGACCAACACAAATTTTGCACAAATTAGTGTCAGAGCAAGTGATCAGAGCTACATAACTCAAAGTTAATTGCCAATCATTTCATACTGTTCTGTATGTCTACCTTTTGTTTATGTTGATTCAGGTGGGATATGGTGGCATCCATTAACTGTTTAGCTTTTATTACACTTGATCCCTGAAGATTTGGGTCGATTGCCTCATCCCTGGAGGCAAAAAAAGAGAAAAGCTTAAAATTTTCTTGAAAACAAGTTTTAAGTAACCAAAGCTACACAGATTGATGAAGAAGGATAGTTTCAATAAAAGTACAGTAGAAAAATACATGTCATACAACCCCTTAAAATCCACACAAACGTATGGGGTTCTAAAAAATATTAAACAACATGCTTAAAAAGCAAAATCCAGGTTAGATCTGACCATAATGCAAAGTCATGGGGATGCATACCCTGTTTTGTTTTGATGTTTTCTCCAAACCTTAATTTATGGATATCATTTTGGTAACAGCTTCAAATACCCTTCTTCCTGTTTCCGTTTTCTTTTGACTCCCTGTATATTGCGTTTGTTTGTTTGTTTGTTTGTTTGTTTGTTTGTTTTTTTCGAATTCAGATACTCTGTTCCTGATTGTTGCTACAATGCTTATCATAGTGAAACACATTAGACTGCAAAAAAGACATCATTTCGATATTAAAATCAGCTCACAACAAGGGACTGTAGCAACGACTCTAAAGAACTCTGCATATCAGCACAAAATGACATGGGGAGGAGAACAACCTAAAACAGAAATCCTAACTAAATTGGGAAATTGATCTGATCTAACACTGCCTCAACAGCTTGACAAGTTGCTTCCTTTCAGAAGATAAAGCAAAAGAAGTGAAAAAATTTGGAAATGTCAGTTTCTGTAGGAAAAAGTAAAACAAATAAAACAGGAGTCTCTAGGAAATCATCATTGAACAAATTAGAGGTAAGTGGATGACATGGAAACATCATGTGGTGAGCGGGAGGGGGAAATGTAAAGGGAACTTTCAGGATTTTTGTACAACAACATCACAGATAGTAGAAACAGCAGATAATCACGTGACGTCATTCAACTTACCAAGACTGAAGAACCAACCACTGCATCAAGTAAATGCACGCCTCGAATTCAAACGATCCGCCAAAAATGGTTTGAAGCTCTGTAAGGATCTTCGTTTTTACATGAGCTTCTAGGTTCTGAAAAGTATCCCAAAACGACATAGCTTGTTAATAAGTGATCCAGGGATGAAATTCTCTTGAAATATGCCCCTCGGAGTCACCCACTACCACGAAATATGAAATTTGAAGGGTGACTTAAACAGGTAAAGCTGCCGGTGCGTTTCTCATTGAGCCTTTCCACCTCCAGAGGTAAACACTTCTGATCGATTTCAACGCGGCCTTTCGGTTTTATATCTGTAGACGCCGATCGTCTTTCCGAGAAATGACAAACTTCCCGTTTTCGCCGAATTATTCAACCGAGGTTACATTTCACGCACTCGGTCATACTTCGGTTATCATTCGGACACTCTCGCTACCAACGAGAAATTCGCTTACGTGACATCGTAAACTTGGAAAAACCGGAAATAAGTATGTTTTTCACTCAAAACGCCATTATGGCCTTTCTCGAACGTTGTTTGCAATAAAGCCATGCAAATAAACCCACCAAAGCTCAAAAAATATGCAAAAAATCCATAAAATCAGCTTTCTTAATCATTTTCTTAAAATTCACGATTCATGCTTACCTCCAAGAAGTTGAGAATCCTTGGATGCCCAAATTTCTAAGAACCACGTTAGTCGTGGAAAATCCGGAAGAATAAATCATTTGCATAAGGCCGTGAAAAAACATCAAAGGATTCTAACACTTAAAGGTCATTCTTAGAAGAAACGGAAGGATAAGAACGTTTTCGAATTATGAAATAAACAAACGATTCAGTGTATCAAAGAATTCTGAGAATATAATAATAAGTAACCTTGACATAACATATAATTTAGTCAGCAAACTTGAAGAGTCATTGCATTTCGTACCTGACTGTTAAGATTTGGGCTTGAAGTAAAGCTTGAAAAGTAGAAAAAAATTTAAATAGACAAGTTTCTTTTGCACTTGATAGTAGATTTAGCCGCGCGTAAGCCGCGAGGACTAGTTGAGATCAAAATGGTAACTCACAGGTTTCTACGAAGTCGGTGTTGTCTTCCTATTTTTCTATGAAATAAAAAAAAGGATAAATCTTAGTTGGACGCTCGGTAAATAAGACAGAGATAGCTTATATTATACACCTGATAGGGTTAACAGAGTTACGACGGAAGTTAGCCTTACTTCCGAGTTACAGAGCAAGACCCTCCGAGTCTGTCCTTGAGTACCGATCGACCGTGCAGAGAAACATACTAATCTCGGTTGGTGTTTTTAAAGCAAGAGTGATTAACAGCTGTTGGCTACTCTGATAAAGAAAAAATGCCATTAAGTCTACGATAAAGTTGAAGGTATTTACAACATGCTTTAGAGAACTTAAACGAGCATAATCTAAGGTACAATGAGAAGCTGAAAGCTGAAGAAATCAGGATCGCTATGGTTTGCGAGTGTTACGATAATCTGAAGGACTTGAATTCAGAGCAACTAAGCTCGTTTATTTGAGTGAGTTTTAACGATATATTTTAGAATGAAACGTTTCTGATATTAACAACCATTTTTGTATAGTATTTTTGGGGACCTCGTGACGCCCTTGTCAGCTGAAAGCGGGAGTACGCGTTTATGGATGTTGGTTTAGATCCGCCTGAGCACATTCTCCATTTTGTGTGCAATGTTATGAATTATGAGATGTGAACGTGCGATATTTTGTGATATGTGAGGCAGCCCGTAGGACTCGAAACGTTTCTCTTATTCAGGCATTTTGGATGGACCTCCAAGAATCGAAAATTTAAAATAGTTTCAAGGATTGAGTTGGCAGAAAGGGACTCAGCCGAAAAACAATAATTGTTTTGGTTATCAGGGAGCTGAAATGTTTCACTATGTCATTCAATTGCATGCTAGACACATAAGATCGATCAATTGATCGATCAAGAGGGGCAAACGGAACAGTTATCGAATGAGGAAAAGAGTCTTTTCATTGTTTGAACCTCTTATTAGAACATACTCGCATTACCTCGAGAAAATGGGAAATGTTCATCAATCTACTTACAAAGTAGAGTGAAACGACATATAGGGGAGCTGGACTGAATTGAAGTACTTGACATCGTCAACTCAACAAGGCATATGGAGCGGTCTTCAATCTGACATCTTTTTTTCTTCCAAATTTGCGAAGCATACACGAATTAAACTCAATTGTACGATGCAAAAGCGAAAGATACTGAGTAAACTCGCGAAAGCTATGTAATATTGAATCCGTTTCAAGTTATATTTACTCGTGGTAGTTCAATGGAGGGTTAACAGAGAGCGTTATTAGTCTATCAGTGAATGCAACTAAAACTCAGAACTCTGCGATACCATGAGTTGTTTTCAGGTTTGTGTAACGAGCCGATTTGAAAGAAGCAATCTTATGAACGGACTTAAAAACTTTCTCACGATAAATATCGCTACACACACGGTAGAGTAACCTCTGATCAGCTCACCTTAATCTTTGCAATTCAAAATAACTTAATTCGATATGAAAACTGAGCCACAAACCATGCAGCTCTACTTGAAAAAGTGAAAGTAGCCTTCTGATTCGGTGATTCTAACAGCGCTTCTTGATTTTATTTTATCAGCCTTATTTCATTGACTATGGTTTTTGAATATTCTGAGAAACGACTGTGAGTTTAAACACAACATAATATCTTGTGATTGGTTGAAGTCTACAAATGATACTATTTCTTGATGTCTCGCTTCTCTCTCCTTGTCCTGCAGTTTTTAAAAGCTTTTTCTTTCATAGAACTAACATGGACTTACACCTTCATTTCACTTAAGTTCAATATGAATGAAACTGAAAATCGAACGTGTTGTGGGCAATTAACTGACAAGCTATAACTATACAATCTACAGAATTAATTAGTTCGACTCAGGGAAGAATTACTTCAAAAAAAAAAGAGCCGTCTAACAAAATCCACACTGAACACTGAAAAAGTTGATGAGGAATTCAATTGAGCTAAACGGAGAGAGGTTTTTCAAACGGATTTATAATGGACTTTATCCTGATCCGCCATCTTGGAAGGAGAAGTGCGTGAAATTCCGGTAGCCAAACTCTGTCCTCCACGTTTTAAAAAAGAATTATTCCTATCAGTCATTTCCAAGATGCAAAAATAGCTGGTTAAAATACGTTACAGCGTTTCGCCATTCGATACACCGAGATTTAAGGAAGCCTTCAGTGTTCTAGAATGTTGTGGATTTGGCCGACAATACCTTCAGGCCGAAAAACTTGAAGAATACAATCAAGGGCAGAATCCTAGGTAACTAACTCACGAGTAACCTAGTATAACACTTTTAACCGCAGTAACATGTAAATGGTATCGACCCATGCTTATCGAAATGATCTATTTCTCTGCCTGTAAATGTCTCTACCGCCAGAGAGGTTATCCTGATGATATCATGGAAAACATTTATACAAAGAACATTTTGGGTTTGTTATTAGATTCCTCTGATGAATTTTGTCCCAGCTGAAACTGGACAAACTGTCGAACTTTTTTTCCCAGTTTCATCAAGCCGTCATTTTCTTTTTTTTGTTGGTTGGTTGGTAGTGTGACGAACAGTGATTTAGACGAGAGACATATCCAGCACTAAGCATCACTCATCTACAATTGTTTATATCAGCCTTCAACAGGAGAGAAACGTAAGGAACAAAAGATTAACTGATAGACTCTGGATAGAGTATGATACCAGCCAGCCCAGCTCACTATGGACGAAAAGTAACTGAAGTAGAATAAGATAATTAATCGAAGAGATATCAAGAAACTTGGAAATACCAATAAGAGAGTGGAATCTTCAATTATCTTCAATGTTGTGGTATTCATGTCCGACTTCTGATTACTGTATTCCTGACTGAGTCAAGTGAAGTTTCTCAGAAACTTTTCTCTGTCATCATCTATTTCTGATTAATAAGAATATTTTAGCTGAGCACAGGGATTAAGACAGAAAGTATAATGGCAAAAGATGAAACCAAAATTTGAGCTGAGACTTTCTGAACACATGATTAAAGAAGAAAACAGCTAATTGGTTTACAAGCACTCTTTCCTTCCTTTGCACTTCTGAGGAAAGGACTTCTTAAAATACTCGATTTTAAAGATTCCAAGAAATGTCTGAAGGAAATAGTAATTTTGAACCGGAATAAGTGCCTGGAAACAAATTACTTAGTAAAACAGGTAGTATATTGACAATTATATTTCCTTTAGGAACTTTAGTAGGGAGGATGTTCATTAAGTACAGCACTGAGCTTAAATGTAAGCAAGCCTGGCCAGCAATTATCTAAGTGAGTCATTATAGATCGAGTCCTCAGTATAACTGGAATGAACAGAATTCTGTTTTCATTATCACGACGACTTGCTATGCATTTCCTTGCTGATAAAAGCTGAGTTCTTTGTAGTCGAATATAGTGCGTGAGTATTCCTTCTCGAATTTATATTATATAAACTTACACAATCAATAAAGAAGTAGCACGACCAAAAGAACATGTTCCAATTTCAATAAAATATTACAGGAAACCACTGCATTCATAACAGGTGAACTATCTTAAATTTCTCATCTAGGATAAGTGGTTGAAAGTCGATCATTTCAATCAAGATACAGAATGAAAGTATCGATGGCATTAATTACTTTTTTCAGTCCGGTTGATCATCACCTTCTCTCTTGCAGCAGTGATTTTTAATTGTATTTCTTGTGCACATTATCTTTTTGGCCTCGTGTAGAAGAGGATACTTGGAATGAAAGCATTGTGACTCTCTCTAGTGTCGCTTTTAATACTTATGTCTCTTACTCAACGAAACGTTTTACATGATCTCTACCTTCTCATTATCATTATCATCATAAACATCATCATCATCATCATTATCATCATGGGATATGTTTTAATCATTATTACTTCCCCTATTCTTTGAAATTAATAACAATTGAGGTGACTTAAACATACGTTATAACTTACTGACTTCCCTACTAACTCAATATGATGTTCATTATAAAACATTTTTGGTTTAGAAAACACTGACAAAGCATCCCTCTAACTTCTAGAATTTTTAAAACGTAAATAGCAGAATAATATATAAGCCCATCTAGTCTGATAATAAACCTACAGACTGTCCAAAAACGCAATAACTGTGCTACTACGTGATAGTAGCTGTCTCCGCTTGAAGTTCATTCTTGTTTCTAGTAGTTGCAAGGAAAAACGGGAACTTGAAGATATCTTTTCTGTTCTGAAATATTTGGACTAGCAGGTAACTGTGATCCCTTTCAAACTACTGAGCTCTTATTTGCTTTCCTGACCATATCACAATCAGTCATTTGTTTATCACTAACTGGCGATTGACTTTTATTCTCTTGTCCAGAGGTTCTTTCAGTTCCCAAGTTGTGCATCGTAGTATAAGTGGTAACATTTAATTTATAGCGAGAATGATAATTCTCTGTGTAGAAACGTGTAGCAGCATTAAGAACTCTCTCTAGTTTTTGCACATCGCACTTGCCTGCATAACGTGGCTCCCAAATAGATCTTGTTGCATAATCAAGTTTGGGCCTAATCGTGTAGTGCCTTCTCCAATAAGTGCGATCTATTGTGTTCCCTGTATTTTGATGTTAGCTAATGGACAAGAAATTGTGTCTCTTACAAATAGATCTATTTATTAATTTCTTTAAAGGTCCCAGGACTCTTATCAGTACTGGCTTCAGCCGAGCGGATCTCGTCCCGCTCACTCTTTCGATATGGATTTCAAGGTCTTCATGTTTACAACAGATTTTCACTTATTTTCGATACGGTTTTCCTTTGGAATTTTCTTTGGAATGGAGACATTGATGAGTAGGCAGCTTTATTTGTTCTTCATTCTTGATGACACTATCTAGTCTGTTGGCCCATTTCTCACGGTCTGCTCTATTTGCACATCCAAAAGATTGTAATGTTTGTAATTGTAATGATTGTAACTAACACTGCTCAGCTCATAACGTTTTTTCTTTTGCGTAGAAAGCCATTGGTTTGTCATATCCTAGTCAGTGTCTCTGTCACCATTTTTTTTTTGGTATACCCGTGTGTTTCTTTCTCTTCCCATTTTACCTGATTTATTCTTGGATGCAAAGTTTTGTTTTTCATTCAACCCTCTGAACTTTAATGGTGGGCCTTTTTTTCCTAAGATACAGTGTTTCGGAGAGATTTCGGTCGCATTTTATCGTTGCTGTTAAGTTAGATGTGAAGTATTGTATCTTTTGCTTCTGGTGTTCTCTGACAATCCTTGGAGGGAGGAATTTTTATTCCTAAGACAACTCTCTAGTCCTATCGTCGCTATTTGATAGACAGTTTCTAGTTGAATTACGGACCCTAGTTATCTCCGTCTCCGAGGAGATACAAATTTTCCAGATCTGGTCTAAGCTGGTGCATCCCTTTAAAAATAGATTTGAAGATTGTCATTTCTTTCCACTTCTTTACTGTTCTCCTTTCGTTTCTAATAAACGTTGCCAAAGCGATGAGCTGTGACTGTCAGAGCATGCGGCTGCCAATCGCTTTCATTCGTTCGCCTGAATTGAATTCAGACTTTTTTCAGTTTGTTCTTGTATCCTTATTCTTCTTTAACACTTCTGGTCTTTTCTTTCCATGTAGCATGTTATATTCCCTCCTCTTTATTCGCTCCCAGGTTTTTGAAAGTGTCCGGCTCCTTTCTCAAAGCATTGGTCTTCTGTCTTTTTTTTCAACTAAGCTTTGGCGTATTTCTTTTAACTAAGTAGAGTTTTTTATAATGGTCGAGAGGCATAAGCGTTTAGATAGCATAAGTATGAGGGTCGTCCTTGTTAAACAGATGGTCAACTGTAGGTGACTCTGTAGTGCAACCAAAGCTTGTGTTGTTCAGAAGAAAGGATAGTAGAGGAAGGGCTATGTAGAGGAGGCGAGGAGCGAGAAAACGTTGCGTGAAAATATCCCGTTGTTGGTGTTTATCTGCCTTAACTGCAAACTCTCACCTGCTTTATATTGTTCCATATTTGCTGTTACGAACTAGCCGAAGCTTTGTAATATCTGTTTGTACAAACTGTCAATCTTAGGCCTTTGTAAGTCATGATAAATTGAGTTTAGCCGTAAAAGACTGTGAATTTGACAGATTGTCCTCGACTCAGTTTGCCATGACGCGTATGTTCACTTTACGGAGGAGTTGGATACAACCTGTGAATTTACCCAAAAGTAGTAGCTGTTTATAATCTAGATTGTCACAGTGAGGTTCCACACCAGGTTCGAAAAACCACCTTCATTCAATGTTACGCGCTGAACAGCGGCTCTGAAAACGAAATTAAGGCTGATTTCTTTGCTTACTTTTGTTCCCACATCAAGCCTTATTTCGGAAGAACATCTTCCGCTAAGCTCCGAAATGCAAAAAAAAGCAAAATAGCAATAGGGGTAGTATTATAATTAACGTAAACATTGTGTTGTTATCGTGATTATTATAAGTGTTTTACGTATTGTTAGTACTGGGCTGTTGTATGTAAAAATTAATAAAGACAATTGTTTACCAAAAAAAAAGAAAAAACATTTTCCGCACACACTTCATTGGTCTCTCCACTGAACAGGATCGAGAACCAGACGGACCATATTGTCACATTGTACATCGTCTAAGTTAAGGAGTTCATTATCAGGTCTAAGAGCAGAGAGTAAGACCAATGTTGCTGAACTGACAGGGTCTAAAAACTTTTGAAAAGCGTGCAGAGTGCGTTTCCTTTCCGTTCAAATGTCAGTAAGGCGTTTCCCTTTCCCTTTCTCTTTAAAGCACGCAGGACCAAAGGAGAAAGAAAAGACTCCCTTGTTCTAATCGTAACTCAACTACATTTAAAGGTTACTCCACAATTCCTAAATCAAAAGGATAACATTATTATCATAATCCATCGAATATTTTCATTCGGTGGCGATGAGTTTAAAGGCATCACGTGATCTAGTATGCCCAGAACCGGGTTGATATTCGCCAAGTGATATTCCCAATTTTTTTATTTCAACACTTGTGTCCAATGCGATTAAAGTCTTCCCTCAAAAGTCGATTCAAGTCAGGAAAGTGGTTTTTTTGTTATTATGGAAGAATAGACAAATTTGTTCGTTCATAAAATCCCACTGAAAATTCAAATCTGAGTTCAAATATCCCAGGACAAATATCCGAGTATGATTTCGCGCCAAATGGAGGATATTGTTTACATATCTCCATGGCCGTAGTAACCTCGAAAGTGAACTTCGAATTTATTTTCGAACTGGATTTTACTTCACGATGTCGAAAATTCCTTTCGACAACCGCTTTTCAGACTTAAATCCACAATTTTTGGAGATTCGGCAATGATAATTATTTCTCTAAATTTTCCTCGCCAATTGATTGGTTACCATATGTTCTTATTTGTGGAGCTACTTCGTGTTCTGAAGTTCTGCCTCAATGGTTTTTAAGTGTCAAGTTATCAGTACCGCAGAGCCTTATCCCAGACAAATAAAGAAGGACGCCACGCAAGGCTCCATTTGCGTAGCTAGCTATTTCTTCGCCCTTCGAAGCACTTTCAAAGAGCGCGCCAGAAAAGCTCTGATTGGATATAATTCGATGAGGAGTATACGACGTAGTACGTGAAAGTGAACAAAAAGTAACAGAACGTTTACAATGATGAAGAACATGGCGGTACGCCGAGTGGTTCATAACGAAACTTCTGATGCTCTAAAGTATTGAAAAGGCTGATCAGGAGACCCCCTGAGAAACGACAGTGGTAGCTGTCTCTAGTAATAGGAGAGCAAATATAAAGGCATGGACGTGCAAGGGACTCTGTATTTTTTCGGTGGTGAGTGGACGATGAAACGCAAATTAAAAAAGGGAAATGTTTAAAACGTCCAAGCTTACTCTAAACGACCTTAAGTTAATTCAGCTTTTGATTTAGATTCTAGTTCATCGAATCCTATTATAGTTTTGGTGCAATTAAAAGTGCTCTTGATTTTATTTCCACTGATGGTTTTGAATAATCAAGCAGGTAAAAGCAACCTCGCACATAAGCTTACAGCAAGATGTTTAAATCTGCAGTTGACCAATGAAAAAACAACAATTCAGTATTACACTTACACAAAAAAATTAATGCAAAAAAGTTTACCGTTACTTATCCTGGTGAATAGAAGATGAAGTAAGATTGTCTCACGCTGTAGTCACTTTTGAAGTAAATCATGACAGTCAAACTTACTACTGCAAGTCTCCTTCAGGCACTAAGGCTGACTGGGTCAACTGGGTACGCCTTTTAATAAGTAATACCATAGCTTTCCTTCACCTTTCTTTAGTTTACTAGAGCAGCGAATCATAACAAGTTCCATGGTGAAAGCCTCAAGAAAGTTTATTGAATAGAATTTTATTAACTAAAGGATTTTTAATGTTTCAGTTAAAAAAAAAAACCAGGAAAATGTATTACTAATACACAGTATAGGTAATTTCTATCATCATAATAATATAACATGGGTGTGAGTAATAAAGAGGCTTATTTCATGTGTGTTTGCTCTGTGGGACCATAATATGATACCCATTGCCCATCTGAGGAAAGGCCATTATGATGTTTTTTTAAGTTAATTTCACGTCAGAATGTTGTTGAGACATAAGAAACTGACTGTTAGTGAGAGGTGTAGGTGTATTTGTATTTGTACTAGAAAGGTGTCTGTGAAGCGAACAGTGATTGTATGTTTTTCACATAACCAATGTTTTGTGTGTTTTAATGCATCAGAAACCAGAACCATGTCATTAGGGATGAGATCTTTCACACTTACATGTACATGACATTGTGTAAATAGATAAACCCACTGTTTTTTTCCTTGTGAATGAAACTATGCTATGATTTTCCCTTTATTTAATTTTGTTTGTTTTTTATTTTGATAGAATACTATAATTTCCCCAAAACAACACATTTACAATGGGTGTAGCTCCTAGACCTCTTACAGTAGAGAATTTACATCTAAGTATACAGTGCTCCTTCTAAACAAATTGCTAAACCTTCTCATATTTCTCAAAATGGATATTTAGGATATGAAAAGGACAGGGGCTGTCAAGGCTTAGGTTATAAGGAATTTGACATTTTGGGAAACCACTCTGCTGGCTTTTGCAACAGTTTCAATTTCACTTATTTTTGTCATTTACCTCATTCACCATGTGAGTCATAAAAATCATGTATCTTATTTACACAGTCATGTAGTTGTAGGATTATTTACTAGCATCTAAAAATGTAAATATCTGAGCCTCTAAGAAGCAACCAAGAATTCCCCTTAAAGCATTACAATTTTTTGCCTCACAATTGTAACAAATAGAATTAAAAGATTTGCTTGTAAGCTGTATGTTCATAAAGTTCTGTTTCCTTTGCAGAAATGTGGTATCAGATCTTTCTTTGGTGTTTGGCAACATCAGTGTTCATTCATTGTATTTCAGCTGCTGTTGCTTTCTTTGCTATGAGGCAACATTCACGAGGAATGCTTTTTCCTCTCCTCATAATATTCATTGGATTTCTTTACCCAGTCACTGGAGGAATAGTAACAAGTGAGTTTTGATTTTTGCCTAATTTACAAAAGAGGCCAGAAAGATTTTGGAATCCCATCTTTAAAATCCCATCATTTCTACTTGGCACATAAAATGTCTTTCAGTGACTTTCAGTTAACTGTATTTATAGTTGTTTATCTTAAGACAGTACCTGAGAAAATGTTTATCAGTAGAAGTTGATGAATCAATTTAATTTTGATATTATTATGTTATATATTAACCTTATAGATAGGGTTTGATTCTTTATGGAAGACTTGGGTTTGTTATTTTGCTCCATACTTGTGATTAAGCAAATAACAGCTCAATTGTATTAATCATATCTATGCTTAAAGTAAGCATGACTTCATTCTTTCTAAAGCTATTATAGGCGATTCTAATTGAGTGAAAACTGAAACTGTGAAATTCCTTTTGAGTTTTTCACTTTATGTACGACCTTGAAACCAATATCCAAAGTGAGATTTAAAACTTGCCACATTTATTATATTCCTAATTACTGGTATAGACTTAATGGATTGAAAAGGTGTAAATTTGCCCTCAAAAATATTACTCTAATGACTTAGTTATTAGGGTAAACCACAGATGGAAGCAGACTCTAAAGTCTGAATCAGCTCAGCACAATTAAACTATCAATCATAACCATTACAATTTCCTTAAATGTGATTGGTGCATCAGCTGCTTCAATTTTTCACTAATCATTCTGTACAGTTGTATTTGAACAGTGTAATTGGACAGTTGGCTGTAATCAGACACCTGTAATCAGACAGTTGAAGCAGCCAATCATACTAGGTCCACTCAGCTAAATCCACCAATCACAGAATTGATCACAATAACCATAGCAATAACCACTTATCCAAAGAAAAACAAGGCAATTTCCAAAATGGAGGAATATTGAACTGAAGATATTGTCTCCACTGGAGATATTTGTTCTAGGTGTATTTGTTTTTTCGGAAATTGAAATGGTTATGATTAATTGGTAACAGGATTTCTTGTCGTCCAATTCTGTTTTTAATCATACTCGTGATAAACAAATCGGACTCCCGCGTTGCGGTTGTCTGATTTTGTTTATCACTCGTATGATTACAGACCGAATTGGACTCCACTTAGTCCTATTACCATTTTTAATCTGATCCATCTGGTTCTCACTTTAAGTGATGTTATTAAAACTCCAGAATATAAACTTTATATCAAGTTTGTGGAACAGAGAATTGAAACAAGTTTGATAATCGCTCTGACGAAGGGCTAACGCTCGAAACGTCAGATTTTTACCCTTTCGGGTGGCCAATTTACGTTTTCAACTCAGTTGTTAACACTAAATTACCTACTATACTCTCCCACCGATGCAGCACCACAGTTTCTTTAGAAACTTACCCCTTTATTCATTTGATTTAAAATATTGTGGTTTCTTTAAGTTTTCCACCAATAGTCACGAGTTGAAAACTGCTTTATGGCTTACCTTGTTGGCCTTGATACTTTTTAGTAAGTACACATCAACTCTTTCTTACACAGACGTATATTTATTATTTCTCTTCAAGCCAGGAGATTGTGTTTTTTAGTGATTCCTTTTTTTTCCTTGTCTTTTGCTTCAGGTGCCACAATTGGGACAGTATATCGAACAGCTCATTTCACCATGCCAAGGTACGCAGCCTTTCTCTGGGGTGCTGGACAAGGTTTCCTTGGCTTTCTTGTGTCGTATTCGCGAGTTTTGGCCACCCTGTGACAAAAATAAAACACTCTTATTCACAAATAATGGTCATCCTATGACAAAATACTTGCCACTAGAGTGAAAGACATGGAAGAAACTAAAAAAAGTGGTATCTTTGAAGGCTAGCATTTGCACATAGGTCCTTGATGGGAAATAAAAACTTAGTCGTTTTGGGGGCGTTTTTGGTTATTGTATGGTAAAAGACTGTAAATATGTAAATATGTGTGGAAATCAATAAAATCTACGGTCTCCTCAACCTCTTGTGTTAAAACTGTTTATCCCTATTTATTACACAACCGCCAGCACCCGTGGGCAATATGAAGCGAATCCTGTGTTCTGACTGGCTACCCGTGCCCATCTTTCCTGCTTAAGATAACTCGCATTGATCCCGTGAAAGAAAAAGATTTCGTCGACCGGACTCACTAAATTCGTGAATATTTTGACAATGTTGGTGATACAGTCACAAAAGGCGACAGAAGACAGTCAAAACAAAGAAAACACTAAACCACTCATGGGTTTATTGTACTACAAACAGAGGATCTCTATGGGGTTAACCGTTAGCCGTAAAATGCCAAAGTAGTTGGCTGTCAGTAAAATGACGAACTTTTGGCGGTCAGCCGTGAAAGCTAGCACCCCATTGAAACCCTCCAAACAAACATTCTTTGTAATCTTAAGCGTCGCCATTAATCTACAGTACGATAGCGACCACAGACCTTAGTCCGGTAAGGGTTTCAGGGATGTCGCCAGGCAAATCTTGTTACAGGAAACATATCATTCATGTTGCTAAGGAAATTAATTTCGCTCTTTGATTTTAACAATAAATCTGAAGCCGACAAGAGAGCTGAAATTAATTCATATCCTTTGTACTCGTTCGGTGATCCGAAACAGATACGCACGTAGGACCATATACTTACATTCCCATTGACATTTACCAATTTAGACAAAGTGATTAGTTCTTTCTCGATTTAATTTTGGTCTGTCAATGAGCAACGATTGTAATGCGAATTTAAATGAGTTAAGGAAAACGGTTATTAATATTTATTCCATTTTCACTGCAATTACATTGTCACATGATAAAATGATAATAATAATAATAATGACAATATTAATAATAATAATAATAATAGTATTTATAATTACTATATCAATTAATAAAATTCTAAGTCCACAACAAAGCAGTGTGGTAGACTAGAAGGGAACTGACAAACCATGCGTGCTATTCAACCCACTAGAAGAGACTAACTTACTAACTAGCAACCCTTAAGATAATAACAACAACAATAATAATAATAATAACAATAGTAGTATTATTAATTACAGTATCAATTGATTAATAAAATCTAAGCCGTTGTAAAAATACTAACTTACTAGCAACCTTACTAACTGCTGATTTTTGCCCAAGTGGTATAAGGGTGCTCAGGGTCAAAGGCCTTATCTTTATAGAAGGTAGTGCATAGTCTCTTATAAGAAGAAACACTAAAATTGGCAGTCCTCAGCTCATCTGGTAAATTGTTCCATAGATACGTAATCCTGTTAAAAAATGTTCCCTTAAAAAGTTCCGTCCCAATTCTATTAATTTTCAGTTTATTACTAGAGTATGATCTTAACCTCTCATCTGAACAAAATTGAAAATACGAATCAAATGAAAAGTTAAAATGCCCACACTTCAGTTTGTAAAAGGTTGTGAGGTCCTTAACTTCTCTGTGCTAAACCAGTGGTAGCAGGTTGAGACGTTTTAGGCGCTAATTGTAGCTAAAATCAGGTAACATAAGCCGAGTCGCACGTCGTTGCACCCCTTCTATTCTTTTTATCATAGTAACTGGATTTGGGCTCTAAATTTCAGAGGCGTACCTAAGGCGAGGACATACAAGAGCCACATAGAGGGACCTCAGAGTTGGTAGTAAAGTTTTGCTCCCGCAAATTGAGCGACATATGAAACTTTGCATTTTGTTAGCCTTGTTCACCTGGGCGTGGATGTGATCGCTGAAGCTGGCTGTATCTGACATAAGTACCCCAAGATCACGCTGGGCTCTCATCCTGCTAAGAGTCTTCGCTCCCATTTTGTAGTTACAAATTATGGGGGTGCGCTTCTTTGTTACAGTGTAGAGTGAACATTTGTTAATATTGAGGGCTAGTTTGCAGTTGTCACTTCAATCAATCAGCTTGTTGATGTCGTCTTGTAGCAAAGCACAGTAAGTGTGAGATCTTGTAACACGGAAGCACTTAGCATCGTCAGCGAATAAAGCCTTGATAAGGTGTGTTTGGCCTGGGCGACCTGCTCATCAGGCTCAGAGTTATGACGAAACCAAGACCGAAGGTTGGTCGACAGAATTTTATTCCCTAGCTTTAACTGTGTTTAGATCTAAGAATTTTCATGGAAAGGTGTCTTTCTGGAGTCTGCAGCGACTGTGGACCAATTGAATTGACAGAATTGCTAAATTTCTAGAGGAATATTATACACTATGACTTGGTTAGAATTTGATTACACTTTAAAAATTTTCTGTACACTGCGAGCTCTCCGGAGACAAGTATTAAACAGAAACAGCAATGACAGGTAAAACTGTTTTACTTCACCCTTGTATATAGTTCTTCAATGGAAAGATGACATACCAACCGTTAGCTGCCACAACTGTAAAAAGAAAGCACGAACCCTAAGCTATTCAACAGCACTTTATCAGTGGTTAGGATCTGCTACCAGTTGTACCCACGCCTCCCTCTATCCTGCTTACTTCTTGGTACTTGTTTTACTAAAACAGAATGCGAGAGGATGCGATAGACAGTCGAGCTTACTCTTCCAGGGCAACGTTCTCAATTCACAATCTGTGAGTACCTACGCCACCGTTTTCAAAATATAGAGCACATTCAAGTCTCATATGAAACTAATATATAGATTTAGCCAAGCCTAATAATTTTCGAGATAGGAATAAAACCCTTTTCCTCAAGAGAGGTTCTGTTCCTAGCCTAACACTGAAAGTTGGCATTGAGGGCGGCGAGGGGTTCTATCAGAGTGGGGAAAGGTGCATGGATAGAGGTGGATAGAGGTGGAGAGGGGTCCCGTCGCTCTGGTTCCATCGTTCCCCCAAGCAGTGTTGCTGGCCTCAGCACAAGGACGAGGCTACGACTGCCAAGCCCTCATTCAGCCCACCCTCAATTAATCTTCATCTGACCCCTTACATGAGACTGACCTTGCGATACGTCTTCGTTGTGACATGGCAAATCCTGAAAGGATAATCGGTATTCCTGTGGATGCAAGTGACCACAGTGAAAAAGCTTGTGACTGTAAGTAGTTTAAGATGAAAGTGTGGTGTAACATTTGATGTTGTTTTGACGTTCGATTTTGAACAAGAACTTTTCACTGAATTATGCATCACGCCATTGTCGCTGACCACAAAATCGTTCTTCGTGTTTTACTGTCGATGTAATTTTCTTCGAATCTGACTTCCTTGCAAACAAACATCATGGTTAATTGTTTTTTGATGGTTGATCATGGCTGGGAAGTGTAGGTTTTTTTCGCAGGTTCTTCGTTGTACTCACTTTCCTCTTCACACATCCCAAATAGCAAAGAGCCCGTAAAATGCAAATTTGAAGCCTAAGAATCCTCATTGTCTAATTAAGCTAAGAAAAAAGTGAATTAGTTTCGGAGAGCAAGTGACTCAAGCGATCAATTATCATTAAGAGCAGAGCTATTTTGAATTTTACATGAAAGCGCCTAACCTTTTTATGAAGAACTAGTCACCTGGAACTTGGATACGTAGAGGCCGTAGAAGTCTTGATCAAATTAATCGAAACCTATAACTCCGAAATACTGAGATACATTTATTCTTCTTTGGATACAAATTTTCAAGTTCTTTATACACCAAAAACTTACCTGAATGTTGAATTGGTGGAACACCTGATTTGGCTCACGTATTTGTATGTGTCACTGCATATCAATGTATATGTTAATCAAGTGTTAGGATAACAAGAAGTTGGCTGTCAAAGGATCATGTATGAGAAGTTTTGTACTTATTATCAGTAATCTGTTTTGGATGCTTTTCTTGGTCAAGGCTTGAGAAGTTGTAGGAATATCTGTGAACTTTTACTTTGACATCTCTGATTAGAGTGGACACGATTTACTTGAGATAACCTAATTTGCAAATAAAAACAAAATTTTAAGAAAAGTAACAATAATTTAGTCATGGGACTGGCTCTGTCCCTTAGAATCACTCTGTTCAATGCAATTCAGTTTTTGTCTCGCAAGAAAACATCAAGTGTTGACCATGCAATACAATGGGGGTTGTTACAGAAGGATGTTGTTATAATTTCCATGGTATGTAGCATTTATTTAAGAAAAGGCTCCTAAATCAAAACAAATCAGGATTAGATCAAAGGAGTTCCCAAGTTTAAAGTGGAGCCAAAACTACAAGGGAACAATTTTGCTCATTTAAAAGTTTGTCTCCTTCTACCTTGCCCTTAATTTTTTCCCCCATCAAATGTTAAAAGTTTAACCCCACCACATTTGAACATTATCTTATTACTCAGTACCATAAATAATTTTAATGCCTTATGTCTCAAAAGGAGAATTTATTTATTTTTTTACTTTGATCAGACATACTTCATTATTATCCACTTAATAACTGAGAGTGATGTCTTACTGGAATATCACTGAGGCCTTATTGCAGGGTCAATATGGTTATGCCAAGGTTTGGGATTTTCCCCTAATGTCCTAATGGGCTAGGTTGTTGAGTTGTTTATCACATGGCTTACCAACTAATAAAATGAAAAATTTATTCAAGCAGAAGTTGTCAATTTGATATGCACCTTTATCAATTCCTTCATCACCTCAAACCCACAGTAAACTATGCAGTCAGTGAACTACACCACTGTATCACTTATTTCGCCAAGAAACATATAAATTTCATTTTCAGGAAAAATGATTCTGAGAGCCTTAAAAAAGTATTTCTATAGTGGCCTCACAACTTAATGAGAGAAATTTTGTCAGATTTTCAAGGCAAAATGTCTGAGAGATTTATGGTTAAACTGAACTTTACAAGCCTTTCCAACATCTAAAACTACATGTAGTAATCAGAAATATTGCTGCCAACAAAACCACTTGATTGTTTACATCAGTTGTTCTTGGAAGCTGATTTAAACATAGTTGTTTAATAGCAAGTGAAACTATTTGTTTTAATTAGATATGAGTTTGAATGTATACTCGTTTTTTTTCCTTGTCCCTTACAACACAATCTCATGAGTAATTTAAAATGAACCTTGGCAAATCCTTTACAACTTCAGCCTTTTGTATTAAATTGAGTCTACTCTCTCTGGTTGTTAATCAGCCTTCATTGTTTTCATGCATTTGAATTTCCAAAAAATGAAAAGACCCACCGCTTGAATTATCTGACACTTTGTGCTCTTTCTTAATTGCTTAATCCATAATCAGCTTGTAGTCATTACTGTTGTATAATGCCCTGCTCTGATATCACTCTTTGCCAATCAGTGCATGCATTTTATCAGCAAAAAGTCTAAGCCATGTAATAATAATAAATAATTAATTTTTCATCAGGGTATTTAAAAAACATGAAGCAAGCCAATGATGTTGTTGTTATCATCCATGTGAGTGAAATGACTCATTCTGGCTCCATTGGTAAGTTATGGTTATCACTTTAGTTAGTTACTGTCATTGATTATTGATTATGGTACATGCTCAAGATATCACATGTTCTTGTTAAAACTTGAACTTAACAAGTTTGAAAACCATCCATGAATGTATAATCATTTGACCCATGAGGCCCTGAGCACACATAGAAATACCATACCACATCCCACAGGAAACCATGAAAGCAAAAGCTGATGTGTGTAGGGTTGGACCGGTTAAAGTAAGCCAGTCAGCAAAAAGCTAACCCGCCAAGTGTGTGCAGCCCTAAATGTCAGATTTGCAAAGTTTTTACATGTCTATGCTTCATTACATTGATTGTTAACAAGTATGTTTCATCAGAAACGATTACAAAAGAAGACTGGGAACAACATGTCAAAGATCACACAGAGAAAGTGAAAGAAATTGAAGAAAAATACAACACAAAGTTGACTAAAGCAGAGGTATGTTGGACACAAAAACAATCTTTTAGCCTTTTTCTGGCCCTAAATCAATAGAGGCAATATACTTTTGTTTTACCTTGTATGTCTTGTTTACCCATGTTAGGTCTCTGGGAATTCCTAGCTTTATCTTTTGTAAATAATTATAAGTGAGAAATATCACTATAAAAGGGATACTGATTGATACTGATAAGATATTTCACCTTCACATGTCACTTTCAATAGGATCCAATGGCAATAACATCAATATTTACTTACATAATAACTTCAACTAGATCGAAACACTTGAGAACATGATCACTATTCTTACTTGAAGAAAGGAAAGGTACAAGTCTTTCTCTTCATGAAAATTTAAAGAACTCCCTATTCGAATACCTCTTCTACTGATGTTTCTTACTTACAATTATTGTGTGAATGACTATGAAGAATTGTGCAAATGGTCCAAAACTTGTGTGAAGACTTGTGCAAAAAGTCTTTTGTTCAAAATGTCCTGTATTCTCTCCATGAATTCTCCACAAATCTGTGCTGCAGAAAACTGCACACTAAGCACTCTCTTATCAACAGAACTGAAGACATCCTACCCATGAAAGTAAAAGACAATGAACCCTTTGAGTATAGATCATATGCCCCATTCACACCAAAGCTTAAACATGTTTAAAAGTTGTTTTGTTAAACACAGTTTAATTTTTTTTTTCTTCATAGAAACTATTTAACCGAATATTTTTGACTTGAATGTAGCACATTGGAAATGCAAGTTAGCTAGTACTTGAATCCAATGGAAAATCAAGTTTTTCAGTTCTCTGTTTATAATTTTCATTCAATGAAAACCAGTTTAACAAAACATGTTTTGCTGGTGTGAATGGGGTAATAGTTTATGGACTACTAGAAAACAGGCACATTTGACAATTTTATGATTTCCTCCATGTGGTTGGGGTAATTTGACTTCCACTTTGATGAACAACTATGAAGTTACCATGTCTCATTGGTCTACTCTTTTTTTCTTACCAAAATTTGCTTTACCCATTAAGCTGTGCAAAAAAATCATGTGATCTTGTAAGATAAAATTAGCTTGATGTTGTAGACATGCACCCCTTACATAGTCAATCATCAGCTTGAAGAAGAGATGTATCCATTAATTTGTTTTAATTTTACTGAATCTTCGTTTTACTTATTTTTTACCTTTTTAAGGTTGGATTTGAGGTTAAGCTCTGTGGTGGTAAACCTGGTGAGGCTATTTGCTCCATAATTAAGGAACGTGGCATTGATCTTGTCATCATGGGAAGCCGTGGAATGGGTGCCATAAGACGCACCTTTGTAGGAAGTGTCAGTGATTATGTCCTTCATCATGCACATGTACCTGTCATCATTTGCCCCAAGCATTGATGTTCATTACTTCCTTGATTTACTCATTGCATGCTTTAAGCATCAATTTTGAAATAAAATTGAGTGATTTGCAAGCTTCCATACTGTAACAGTAGGTAGTCATGATGAGTTCAATTTTTCAATGAGATATATAGCATATTTTAAAATATTCTCTGATTTTGGTAAGAGTGTCATAGCAGAGATCTTCAATTTCTTTAATAAAGATAACAGTTCCTCTCGGTGATTAAAAGTCTCATCATTCTAGTGTTGAAATCATTTATATTAGACTCAAGTCTATGTTAAGTATTCTTACACATTCCAGACCATTCTTATCAGACTTATTAGCCAATGATGTTATCAGTCACTCAGCAATGTCTTCAAGAGAATATTGTTCACTGGCTTCAGAGTGGTTCAGTGAGTCTACCAAAAAACCTGGCTAAATTAGTGCACAAGCTTCACTACCTACAAGTGTTTACAATTTGTATTGCTGTTTGTGTTTGTCAAATTTACCATAGTCCTTATTTAAAACCCAATCTGCAGTATGCAGCCTGTTTTAAACCCCAGTCCATATTACAAAGTCAAAATTTATTTGTATTTGTTCTGAATATGCTTGAGTTGGATCCATAGGTTCTAATGCATCAATTCAGAACATTTGTGTTTCCTAAACAAAATGAGGAAAAAATTATCATAAACAGGATCAGGTCCAAAGACTCCTGTCATACACCCCCACTCTCTACTGGAATAGTGGACAAACCCACCCCATCATGGACAATGGCAGAAGGTTCAAATAGAAGTCAGTTGTGACCACAGTTGATTGTGAATTATATCAAGGCTTCTTTATGCAGAAGTCCTCTTGACACAACTTTTTGTCTCAAGTCCAAATATGAATGATGTGATTGTTTTTGGATTTAAGTATTTCTTGAAAGCTGTTGATTATGGGTATTAAGGTCATCTGATTAAAGAATGAACTATGGTCAGCCTTCTGATTTCAGAAACAAAATTATAAAAATGTTGTGAGTACTTCTCAACCTAACAAACAAACAATAATACTCATCAAGAAAACTGAGAGGTATAAAAGAAACAAGAAATTTTGTGACACAAAAGCCAAACTTTATGGAACTTGTGCATAATATCATTTCTCTTCTTTTGAAAGATAGTTTGTGAAGTCCAACTTCTATTCTGAAGTCTGTCATAACTTTATCTGCACCAACTGTATCTAACAATTTACCCACGGTTTGGCACACTGCAGTAAAAAGTGTAGTCACACTTTTGGAGGAACAATACCAGTTGTAATGATTGAATGAAGGTAAGCTGGGTGATTATATAGTCTGATCATCCAGGTATTCAACAACAGTGACAACCATTTCTTGTCAATCCCTAATGGTTGTTGACTCTTGCCTGGACTGACAGAGCAAAATTGAGTAATAAGTACATGGCTGGAAATAACGCTACAAGAAAAGAACAGAACAACCCAGCTTTACTAAAGATAAAAACTGACCAATCACAACAGACTTGCACTTTTTGGGTCTTACAAGCAATCAATCAGTTTCAACAAAGCAGATCTATAACACTTGGCTCACAAAAAACACGCTCACTTGATACTGAAGACTTGTGCACAGATGTTGAATGTCAGTTACTCCTGACAACAATGGCTCTTCACAGAACTTCTTTTCCCAAAATAAGAACAGACTACATAGTCAAGTGTTACTTCTACTTTTAAAACCACTCACTGAAAAAATTGTTGCTGTTTTTCAATGCAGGGAGCTACTTGTTTTATTTTTTTCCCCTGAAGTTGTCCTTTGCTAAATATTTTCAATGAAAATAAGACATCATACTATTAACCATCCCAAACAGCTTTGAGAGCCTGTGTTCCAGGCAGTTTTTCTTTTTTCCATGCCTTGCTCAGTTGCTCTCCCCAAATCTCATCCAACACACCCAAATAAGCAGATTTTTTTCCTTCAGTGTTATTTGTGATGTACATTCATGTCAATGAACTATCACCTTCCCTTCACATACATGTAACCTTACAGCTCTTGCAGACATTAGCAACACATCTTGCATCACTTTACCAACAAAGTGGCCTGACTGTGCAGCAGAAAGCTGAGTTCTGAGTCAAACTTCTAGACACATTGCAACACCTAGTGCAGAATGAATCAGTTGTTCATCAGGAGACTTTCTTTGCTCTCCAGTCAAGAAATTCATCAAAGTCGCTATCATCACTATCACTGGTAGTTTCTCTTTGTGGCTGTGGCTGAATACTTTTCAGATTAGAGAATTTGTCCTTTAAAGAACTCTGTTTATCCCGCAAGGCATCAGCTCTCAGAAAGTAGACTCTGATAACAGTAAAAAAGAACAATACAACCTCATAATGGATGAAAATAAAAGCAAAATCATTTTTACCCTTTAATTTTCTCCTTATATTCCAGGAAATTAAAATCTAAGTGGCAGAAAAAACTACTATCCATTTATTACTGGCATAAAAACCCACTGTAGATGTTTAGGAGAGCAAGAGAAAAGTTTGTAAGTCCCTCAACTGTTGTTAGTGATTTACAAGGTCTGCCAAGCAAACATGAAAAAATAATCAGGTCATATCCAGTTGTCAGGACTTCATCATATCCAATTATCATGACCTCATCTAAGCAATTGATGCTAACTGAAAGTTTTAATCAATGTTCAGGGTATTCCATTAACCTTTACTAAAGAATTATGAAAAGAGTTTCACCAATTGTTTGACTTTAAGAGACTAAGGTTCATTTAAGACAAGCATTCAAATAAAGACTACTATGACTAAAAACCCAAATACTTAGCAACAACAAAAATAAGTAAGGTTCACTGTCACTAATAAACTGGTAAAAAACAAACAGTGCACATGTTATTTAAAAGAAATTTAATTTTGTCCTAGTAAAGCTATCATTAGAGGGACTTAAAAACAATCATTATCAATACCCTAAGGTTTGTTAAACTTCAAAATTGTTCTTGTATCTGTGTTAAACTTAAGGTTAAGGAACCGACAAGTATTCAAACTTTTGCCATCTACATGGGTATCAAAATCAAGAAATGCCTCCTAATAACTGAAGTTCTACAGAGCTTGAGGTGATTTCAAATCAAAATTATCATATTCCAATTCTGGCATTGATGTGTATAATAATTCCACATGTACATAGCCTCCAGATATTCAGTTCTTTAGTTTATCACTAATGGTAAGGTACCGGTAAGTGTAGGAGGGTATCATAGAGTTTCCAGCTATTTGATACACCATGTCAAATGCACACAGATCAGACAAGTTTCTTATTCAAAATGGTAAACTTGATGCAACCATAACAGTAAACATATGCAATCATCCACTGGTACCAGTGATCATTCAGTATATCAAGCACATGTTCAAAGAGTTTTGAAATAAATTTAAGGAATTTTCCACACATTTTTTAACCCATTTCTCTGTATTATTCTTACATGTGTATGGATGTAATTTTGCTCAATGTCAACATGTTCAAATTTCATACAGTTCACTTTTAAGTAGTGAATTACCAGCAATCTGAAATATTTGTTCCATGGCTTGTTCAATATGGAATGAGAAAAGCCAATCAAGGTAGTCAGTCATCATTCAATACCATCACCGTTCAACACTTTGTTATCACCATTCTTATAAATAACACTATGTTTATCATGACCACCAACATTGCCATCATCATTACTTTAATTTATAATTATTACTATCATCATCATCACAATTATTCACTACCTCTGTTCACTGAGTTCTGATAATTCCCTATTAACTCTGGACTCCTCATCTTCTCCTTCAACAATGGACTGTGACACCTGACAAAAACAACCAAAAGATACTAAGGAACAACAACCTTTAAGTTACATGTAAGTCCCCTTGGCTTACCTTCCCAGCTCCCATCTGATGGCTGAGGGTCAAGGACTATGGATAACCTCTGTGAGTCCCCACTGGACCATATTCAAAGATAGGAAAATATTTAACTGTGACTATAGCACAAAGTATTCATCACACCATGTTTGAGCAGTTTACAATATCACACATGTTTCAGTTGCTACGTTTATAGAGTATTCCAAAGTTTTACATAGTTTAGGTATTTTTGTAATTATTTCAAGCTATGAAGTTATTTACCATTAATGAGCTTTTTTTTAAAAGACCTGTTGATGTCACCTCATCAAAAAGCATTTCCTACCGAAAATGCCACTCAAACCTAGACACGAGTTACTTCTTCATGTATGGTAAGATATATGATATTTAATTTGATTAGATAAAAAGTAACATACAATCAAACTTAAAACAACACTGAATTCTTCTTAACTATAATGTAAAGCTCTTAATAAAGATCAAGCAAACAGAATGGACAAAATATATAATGGTATCACTCTGTAGAACAAGAATAAAATAAACATGGAAAGCAGAGCAACAAAAAGGCTTCACTAAACAATCCAATTTGTTTTAATGTATAACTTTTCCCCCACCTGGTTTTCTACTTGCATTTCTTTCTGGAACTTTTCCCATTGCTCCTCAGCCTGATCTTTGTACTCTACTTTTCGGACCTTCGTGTACAGCAACAAGTTCCCAAAGAAAAGTTAAATGCAACAAAAACAATGACAGGTAAATTCCACATTTTATCAGAAAGAATCTATATTTATTCATAAATACTAGCACCGCACTGATAAACT
>NC_089321.1:18569597-18602097 GCF_036669915.1 Pocillopora verrucosa | reverse complement strand
CCATATCATTCCTCTACCACTGCCACTTCTGGCAATTAAAATGAGATCACAAAACTGGAAACGATCTATAGGCCACGTACAGCATATACATTTCCTATTTTTAAAGATATGGTCATAGGTTTACTGACATAGTAAGCTATAGATGTCTATTACAATTCTTAAAGTACCATAAGTAGTTCCTCATCCATCTTAAGAGTGCCAACATGTTAATGAACAATTTATGCTTGTTTCATTTTACATGTATACCTTATGTTATCAATTATGGTACCTGAGTATTTATAATATGAGCTGGAGTGCATTCAGCAAAGAGCACTGCTCTTCATATGCCCACACGCGGAATATCAGGAGGCCTAAGCCTGCCCACAATCACTCAACAACATGAAAATATTTGTGAGTGCACTTTTATATTATTACTAACCATACACTAATTAAGGAAACCTTTACCTCCCATTTTAAGCATTAGCTATGATTTAAGACATGTATGCACTTTTGTGACCTTGCACTATTAACTAGCTATAGATTACATTGTATAAATTAGATGTATTCATATTGATATTTCATTGAACTCTTGTAATGTTTTTCCACCGATGTTGACACAACAGGAACTGCTGTGGATTGCTGTAAAGCAATTGACAGTTATCTCAATAACAGAAAGATGGCTAAACAGGCATGCACTAATTAGTATATAATAAAACTGCTGTTTGTTTTGCTTCAAAACTTTTATAGTTAACTTTTTATTTAGTTTGATTTCCTACTGTCAAATAAGCTAGGTTATAATGTGAATAAAGTATTTGGATTGTTGCCAGACTTGAAATTTGTGAGTGTGTTTTGAAAGATCTTCACATTATTGACAGATGCTTGCAAAATATGATAATAACCATAGTCTGTTGAAGCATTTTTGGTTTCCAGATGAATATTTGTCTTTGACATGGCTAATTCCAATAACTTGACATACACCGCATACAAACAAATCATCTTTGAGCAATGTGAAATGAAACTGTTTACGTTCTGATACACAAACACTGATCAGAGGTTAAGTGTTTCCTATTTTAAAAAGCTTGAACTGCTAGAAATTCTTAACCTTAATTCTCACGCCATTTTTTTCCATTTCTAATACTCATGTAATATAGTAGTTAACAATTATTTTTCTCTAATTCTTATTCTTACTTTATATCTTTTGAATAACTCTTTCCTTACCCGATTTATTTTTTTAACACAATATAAAATGATTTTTCACTTTTATGATTAACCTTTGTTTCGTCACAGCTACACAACAAGTGAAGAATCGATAGATTTTCATCAACCTTGTTATACCCTGAAGCAAAAGTAAGAAATGCTTACTTTTGTGATCTCCTCAGGTGAAAAACTTGTGTAAAGTGAATAAGCAAAAGCAAAGGTAAAACTTTTAAGTTTCTCTCTATGTTAATAAACTTTGGGGAGAGCAGAAAATGTTTTTTCATGCACTCACAGACACTTAAGAAATTGGTTGTTGGTTATTGTGCAAATATCATAGTATCCTAACAATAGTCTGATCACACAAGCATTGTGATGCTCTGTGTATTTTATTGCTTTAATCAAGAATCTCCTGTCAATTACAAAGCCAAGAGCAAACTAAAGTCAAGTCCAATTTTGGAAACTAGTAAGAACAAACTGTCCACAGTCCAACAAAAACTGCAAAGCAGCATAGAACAAAAATATATTATTCTATGATGATGTACTATTGCACATTTCAAATAACCCCTTATTTTTGAAAATACTTCGCTCGATTGGCAAGCATTGTCATCAGCTATGGATAGTGATGAGGATCTTCACAAGTTTATGAAGGTATTTCTCTTAATATACTAATATAATCATGCATAGCCGTGGTCTCCACACATCAAGAAATGGGCAAGGAAAATGTATCTTCAAAATCACAATGTAGAAAAAAAATTTAACAAAGGAATTGTCATCAAGTGTTATGGTCCAGGCTTAGAGAAGATAACTGAATGAACAAAGGCATTTTTATCAAAGTGTTTACAGTTGTTACTGTTTACAAAACAGTGGCTTCCAACTTGAAAGCATTTTGCGTGAAAAATGCGTACTTCTTTGACAGCTCCTATCAGAAGAACTTCAAATTTCAATTGCAGTCTTTAGTCCAAAATTCTATAAAATTATAAGTTCTTAGGCACTGAATATACCCCTCATGGGAGGTGGCAATTTTTCCAGCAGTTAGGCAGTCATGATGCATAGAAGCATTGCTTAAATGACCTCAAACCGTCTGAAGTCAAATTTTCCAAGCTTCTTTTAGGGGAGATTTTGTTGAAGGTTGATAAGAATGCTACTAATGTAAGTAATGCCCATGGGTTTTAAGATCTTATGTCATGCAAAATATATATGAGAGCTTCTTTCTAAATTTGTGAAATTACTTGTTCAACAAACCTTTCAGGTTGTGTATGGTCAAGTATAATTTTCATTACACACAAGGATAAGGAAAAGTATATCCTTAACCATCTAAAGTGTTATACATTAGGATATTGTTCCATATACTTAGTCTATACTGCCTCATTATACCACATATTTGACATGTCATACAATGCAATTTGCCAAATACATTCTCATAAGTAACTTTTTTGGGTATAAAATATTATATCAGAGCAAATATGTTCAGTTCTGAGCTTCTTTTTAAGTATGTTAAATCACTTGTACAATTGACCTTACACTTTGTGCTATGAAAGTATAATTTTCAGTACACACATGGATAAGAGAGGTATACTGAAACATATAAAATCCTTATACAATAAAGTCATTTTACATCAGTATATGGTGTCATCCACATATGTATCTAACTTAAATAGAACTGATTATTTGCAAAAGCCAGCTGTGTGGGCTATCACTAACTCAGAGTAATTAGCCCATTCAGCTCTTTTATTCTCCAAACTAGGAATTTTAGGCATTTTCCAAGTCAATATTTTTGAAATCACTAAATTCATGTTTCATCATAAAAATAACTGCCCCCCTTGCTTCTCAATCTTTATGTAACGAATAGCCACATTCACAACTATGTTACCAGAATAGCCACTAATTATCGAACGCATTTGTGCTGTACAAATCTCAAGCAATTTACAATTCTCTACCAAGGTCCTAAATTTGGAACTTTCTTCTTGTTTCAGTCACTCATTCGTCAAACCTTCTTAGCTTTAAGACAGAAATGCAAGAGTTTTTACCTAAATATTCACTGAGTTGGCCTAGCTGCACATTTGAAGCACTTTCCCTTTACTTGATTTGTTATTGTAAGTGAGGTGGCTCTCCTAGAGGCCTGATGGGTTGCTAGGTCTCCTCTCCTTCTAACTATTAATGCTGGAAATAAAATTTTGTACTTTGAAAATAAGGCAGATAGAAGAAAAGATGATGACACAATGTATAATGCTTCATTATACCTCCTTATATTTATTATACCTCCTTATATTCATTACACTATCATAAAGAGTTCCAAATGAGGTTTCATCCTCAACCTATGCCTTCTTTGTGCTACAAAAGCAACTAGGGCATCTTTCTGTGCTGTCAAAGCATCTTTGTGTTGCTGGGATAGCGCTGTGTACTATGCATCATGATTTTTTATATTTGCAGCTGTGTATTGGGTTATTGCATTGATGTGGTTATACTATGTAGGGGAACTAAGATCGTGTCACAATTTGTTTGTCTGAGGTGGCCACGCCCTTCAACTGGTTTTTTCATGTGAAAAACACTTGCCTCAAGAAAATCACTGCGCATTAAATATACTGAACAAGCAGAAAGCAAAAAATAAATGTTTGAATTACTAAAGTAACTTGGAGTAGAGCAAACATTGCTAAACAATAAACCAACAACTATGTACTTACTGTCTTATACACACAGTCAAACAGAAACTGTACAACTAAGTTGAAACGTTTTTCAGAGAACCATTCAGAACAATTTAAGTTGACCACATGTTAAATAATAGAGATTGCATAATCATAGTTACTGTAATAGTGATAATAATGATAACTGTTATTTGTACTAATTGACCAAAAGCATTTCTCAAAGTTTCTAATACAATGTAAATTATATCATAAGTTTAATATTTGTTAATTTAGAACCAAATCTGAGGTGTTCAAAAGCTATAAGGAATGACTAAATGAAAAGGTCCTAACTTTACTCTTAAGGGAACTTAGACATGCTACAGTTCTTATTTAGTGTGGTAAATTGTTCCAGAATGAGGGAGCAGTGACTGAAAAAGGGAAATTTCCATAGGAGTCAAGATTTTCCTCAGAGACCACTAACAATTCCTTCTTGGTGGAGTGGAATGTCGAAGGCATTTTACTAATTAAGGAGTCTGCATCAAAAACTTTACTCATAGGGGATGTTTCTCTAGTTTGCCTTTTTTCCTTCTATTATGGTTTGGGACTTTTTACTGGTCATCTCATAGGATAATTGCTACCACAAGAGAAAAGTCTTGGCAAGTCAGTTGTCAGGTTGATTGTAGCTTCCTAGAAATCTATCTCATGAGCTCTCTATCGATACATGTGCCTCATGTAAGATGATACATGTATGTGTGTATATATATATATATATATATACACACACACACATATATATATATATAGGAAGTCTATGGTTTGATTTTTCTGTTGCACACTGCTTGATGCGTAGAAGTAGAGCGCACTATGTATAGAGATAGGGGAGAAAACAGAGACTATACTTTCATCCCTACAAGCCTGTTTCGTGATACTCACTCATCAGAGGATTTTATTGTTAATGTTCATAATCGTTGTTAAGTCACCATCAAGTATGGTGTCCCTCAAGGTTCGATTTTAGGCCCTCTATTGTTCATTCTATACATAAATGACCTCCCTAATGCCTCTGAATTAACAGACCCTCTGCTTTTTGCTGATGACACCAGTATCTTTTATTCTCACTCAAACCCAAATTGCTTAGAATCCGTACTTAATGATGAACTCCAAAATATTGATGTCTGGCTAAAATACAATAAGCTCTCAGTCGAAATAAGGAAAACTAACCACGTAATTTTTAAACCCAGACAGAAGAAATTTAACTCCAGCATTTCTCTCTCCTTTGGAGGTAAACCCCTACAACAACCTAACATAACTAAATTCCTTGGGGTCTATATTGATGATCATCTCACTTGGAAACACCGTATCAGCTATGTATGTAAACAAATAGCTAAATCAATAGGTATTATATTCAGGTCTCGCTTTTTCCTATCCTCTACAACAAAGCTCACTTTGTACTACACGTTAATTTATCCTTATATCGTCTATTGTAACTGTGGTCGTCCACATACGTATCTAACTTAAATAGAATTTATTACTTGCAAAAGCGAGCTGTGCGGGCTATCACCAACTCAGACTATCGAGCCCATTCTGCTCCTTTATTCTCCAAACGAGGAATTTTAGATATTTTCCAAGTCAATACGTTTGAAATCGCCAAATTCATGTTCTATTATAGAAACAACTTATTGCCTCCATTGCTTCTCAATCTTTTTGTAACGAATAGCCAAATTCATAACTATGGTACCAGAACAGCCAGTTATTATCGAACGCATTTGTGCCGTACAAATCTCAAGCAATATACAATTCTTTACCAAGGTCCTAAAATTTGGAACTCTCTTCATGTTTCAGTCACTTGTTCGTCAAACCTTCATAGTTTTAAGACGAAAATGCAAGAGTTTTTACTTAAATAATCCTTGAATTGGCCTAGCCGCACATTCGCAGCACTTTTTCTTTACTTTATTTATTAATGTAAGTGAGGTGGCTCTCCCATAAGCCCGGTGGCTTCCTGGGTCTCCTCGCCTTCTAGCTATAACCGCTGTAAATAAATTTCATTGTATTGTGTAAATAAGGGAAATAAAAATATGATGATGATGATGATGATATATTTTACAAACTTGCATAAAGGTGTGCCGGTAAATTTCGATGCTTTGTTCAATTGTTACGCAGTAATGCTTTGTTCCTGTGGTGGCATGAAGACACAAGTTCATTTCTTTTATTAAGTGTTGATAATTCAGGTTGGCGGATTATAAGTAATTTTTCTTTGAGGCAGAGGTTGCATCTTTTGCTTCTGCTGTTGTACGGGGATCTTAATGAAAGGATGTGCCATGAAATAACGTAGTCAATGTTATTTTCTTTAAGGGTCCAGATATGTTTCCTGAGTTCGGTAGAGTTTCTGTGTTTTGCGTGTTGGAATAATGTGGTGTGGTTTTGTATCTAGTATTGAAGTCGTTTTCTGTAAGTCTGATTTATGTCTCAGTGATGCTGTTGTTCTTACATGTGACAATGGCTTGGTAGATTGATGATTGGAGGCAGTTTCCATTAAGTGGGCATGTGTTCCTCTGTCGGCAGCTTCGCATTTTGGTGTCTTTTGTGTTGGTGTTATCTGTGGTGTCATCGACGTGTTTGGACGAATTACAAATGTGTTTGTTGTGGTTGTCGATGATCTGTTTAGTACTTTTCATGCAGCTGTAACTGATTTTGATTGTGTTACAATAATTAATAATTTTTCTAAGTTTGCAGTCTTTTGGGAAGTGCTTGACTACTAGGGCAAGGAATCTGTGTCCAATATTGGTGCTGACATTTTGCTGAATAGGGGGTTGTACCAGAGTATGTTGTTCTGTTGTCTTTCTTTTCATTTGTTAGTTGTGGGTGGTTTGTAATGTAGAGTGTATTGGTATCCGCATTTGTTGAGTGCTTTTTGATATGGAGCCACCCCTTCATATCACAAGGCACTCGACGAATGTTCTATATAAAAAAGCACTCGAAGAATGCAGATACCAATTCACTCGACACTACAAACCACCCACAATCAACAGACGAAAAAACAGACTACAAAACAACATACTCTGATACAACCCCCATGTCAGCAAAGACATCAGAACCAATATCGGACACAGATTCCTTGCCATAGTAGACAAGCACTTCCCGAAAGACCACAAACTTAGAAGAATCTTCAATCATAAGACGATAAAAAATCAGTTACAGTAGCATAAATAACACTAAACAAATCATAGACAACCACAACAAACACATTTTAAATTCATCCAAACACATCGACAACACCACAGATAACACCAACACAAAAGAAACCAAAACTTGCAGCCGCTGTCATACCTACATACATACATATATACATGACCTTTATTTAAGTGTCTAATCGTTCTAGTGCCTATTGGAACTAATTGGGGACACCTTTAAGACTAAAAAATCTAATTAAAAACTATGAATCTTAAAAGCAGGAAAATAACATTATTCAGACTAAGTACTCTTCTACACTTTAAAACTAAGTTACAATTTTACTCTATAACACTTTGTAGCAGGGTGCTGAATTCACAATGTAATATATGAGCTCGGACACTAAAAATGAATATGTATAAATATGCGTACGTCAAGTTAACCTAAGCATAAGCAACATTCACTCTCACATCCTTCGAGAAATGATGTTACATCCTTCTTACGTAAAGTTGTCCTAAAAGTTGCCAAAGTTCCAATATTTCTCTCTTCCTGACCACAATTGTGGTCCAAGAAATCTAAGAGAATGTCTTCCATAAGTAACACTTTTAAACCGAGGTAAGACAAAATCTGCATTTTTAGGTTGTATCCCTTATTATTAGTATTCTCATCGTTGATATTAAAAATGTTCGCAATTTCGTTCGTTGTTAATTTGTTTTTAACTTTAAACATCAAAATTAGTTTATCCTGCAACCTTCTATTTTGCAAAGTAGTTAATTTAGCTCTTTTTAGTAAGGCGTCATAACTTTCGGCAATAGTATTATACACTAATCTTAAGGCTCTTTCTTGTAGACGCTCCAATCTACGATTATCAGATGCCGTGCAAAAATGTCACACTAGGTGGCAATAAGTAAGGTGTGGTATGATAGCTGATTTGTACAAAAGTAACTTAGCATTTACTGGGATAAGATTTTTAAGCCTTCTTAAAACTCCGATCATACCGGCAACTTTCTTACTCACACTACGTAGGTGATCTTTAAAGTTTAGGTTTTCGTCTAGGGTTACACCTAGGATCTTGATGGATTGTGACTGTTCAACTTTTTCGCCACTTATATCCAGATCAGTGTTCCTTTCACCTTTTGGATTTCCCAAAACGATAGCTTGGTATTTATCGCAATTGACCTTAAAAAGATTATCTTGATACCATTTAGTCATCTTCTCTCCATTGTCCACCAGTATCTTCTCCACTCTTTTCATTGTTTCATGTGCTACAAAGATCTGATGGTCATCTGCATACATCGAGACATTGGCATCTGATATTATGTTAGGCAAATCGTTCTAGAAAATATTCCACATAAGTGGTCCAAATGTGCTTCCCTGTGGACATCCTCTCTTCATCACAACCCAGTCGCTTATTACAGAACCTATCCTTACTCTATTCTCTCTTCTCTGAAAATAAGATCGTAAGAGCTGTATGACTTTGTCAGAGAAATTGTAGGCTTGCAGTTTATTTAAGAGTAACTGAGGGCTAAGAGAGTCAAAAACCTTGCTCATATCCGATGACAATATACCGTCAATTCTCTTGCTGTCTAGTTCCGCTCTCCATGTTTCGGTCAACCTTATCAGCGTGGTCTCACAGCTATTCTTTGTACGATAGGCAGTGATAGCATCACTGAGTCTGTCATTCATAAACTTACTGACTTGTTGACCCAGCAATATTTCATAGACTTTATTTACGCATGACAGCACAGTGATAGGTCTATAGTTTGCATCCCTTTGTTTATCATCCTTCTTATGTACCGGTATCCATTCTCCACGCTTGAGCTTTGCTATCCATTCTCCATTTCTAATTGCTTGGTTAAAAATCACAGCAAGAGACGAAGCTAACTCAGTGGCGCCTACATTAAGGATCTTAGGGTCGATCCTGTCATATCCCCTTGACTTATTGGGGTTTAGGTCGCTCATGACTTTTCGCAATGTAATTTCGTTAAATTCAAAGTGGTTTTCATGTAAATCTCTCTTGATAAGATAAGTCGAAATATTAAGAAGAGAGTTGTGATTCATGAAATCACTCTCTTCACAGACATTTACGTGGTCCCCTCCAATTCCATCAGCCATAGTGGAGAAAAAAATTAGCAAAGTGGTTAGCTTCTTTGGTTTGATCCCCCTCCAACACATCCTTAACTTTCAACCATATATCACCGCTGTTTCCCTGTTTGTTCTTGAAGTCAGTGAATGGTCTAAACGTTCTGTAGAACTTTCTTGGATCAGACTTGACATTATCTGATACTTTTTTCCAATACTGCCTAATTGCTTTTCTTCTTTCTTTGGTGGTTTCATTGTGCCACTTCCTCTTCAATTCAAAATTGTCTTGTGTGGGGTTTTTACTGAATTTCTTTGAGAAGCGTCTTTTAGCTTTGATAGCATTTTTCCACTCTCTCGTCATGTAGGGTACATTATGTGCCCCTACTTTTATGTCCCTGGTAAGTAGATGATCATCCACAATCTTATTTAGCAGTGCCTCCCAATACTCGTAATGTTCATCAACAGATTCGAAACTCTCACCCACATGACAGGGGGCCATTTTCAGATCTTCTTTGAACTTCTCCTCATTAAAGTTCTTATAGCTCCGTACCTTCAGAATTCTGGTCTTGTGTTGCACTGCTCTCTCCTTCAGCGATGCATAGTCCATATGATGGTCCGAATTTAGATTGGATTGGTAGAACCTCAATTGTTTTAAACACCTTTGGTTGCTTTAAACGCTTCGATGGAAGTACAGATGAAAAATATGCCATCAGACCTCCCCCACCCTTGACACGGTCATTTCTATATAAATAATAGTTTTTAATAGCAAACTGACTATTCGGATACGTTCCATCTATCTTTGTCTCCCCTAAGAAAACCACGTGGGCCTCGAATTGCTCAACCAGCATCCTGACCTCCTCGATCTTATTTTGAAGGCTGTTTACATTTAAGTGCATCACCAGAATTTCTCTAGAGTCTTTCTTTCTCTGTTGCACAACCTCTGGTACTGATTTGCATAATATCTCATCATTACGTCGATTTTCTACAACGCTTTCAGAAAAATCCGAGCTGAAACTTAAATCAGCAGGAAGAGTAGCAAGCAGACACAAGTCACAGATCCACGAATAGCCCATATTTGACTGCGTTTGTCGATAGTTCTTCATGTTCAGTCCAGAACATTTGAGATGGTAAGGAAGTTGACATTCTTGACATCGTACGGTTCGGTGATTTCGGGCTATAGTTCGCTCACATGTTTACATTTCGACTTCAACGTTACGCTTGTGTCCGGTCCTGGGTTGGGATTTTTGTCTTGTAACGATAGGATTTTTAGTTATCGAGTTCTTTCATGCTTACGCTTCAAAATACAATATTCCACGTAGAAAGCTTAGTTCAGCAAAGCATAAACGCCACCAGTTCTCCTTCAGTCACCTGTAAACAGTTGTTATTAGTGTTAAACTGTAACAGCCACCTGTCATGTCTTTTTGTGTAACTGTTATCCACCGGAACTCTTTAAAAGTAATTAATGTTGTAAAAGGCGAAATTCCTACTTAGCCAATAGTGTAGTAGATTACATGATCCTTTAGATTATTCATGGCATTACGTTATCCATGTACGTTAGGCTTAAATAGGACTGTTCTGTAAAGCTTAGGAGTTGGGTGAGAGAAGAGAGGAGAAAGTTAAGAGAGAGAAGAGCAGGGTCGAACCAGCCCTGGCCTGGTCCGTTCTGGTCAAAATTGTAGTAGAGCTTGAAGAATAAATCTACGTTGGAGCCAACCCTGTTGTCGTTAGTCATTCTCTCAAGGATAGTCAGCAACCGTAATAGATTCCGGTTACCTTCCCGCAGCCAGCGAGTGCCCCCAAGGAAAGCCTTTACCCAGAAGAGTTTTTAAGAGTTGTCCCCGTCCGTCCGTTCATTTGTGAAGGCAAAACCCTGTTTTCACAGTCTCCACAAAGCGCCAGTCTAGTTAAATTGAAGCTTGCATTAGAATTGGGATGATAGTTCAACCTCGATGCTAAGTAAACCTTCCTTTTAGGGTGCTTGCACATGAAAACCGGTCTGAAATGGCGCCAACGACCGACCGTGTCGTAATGAATACCTGTCAATGTATCAGCTTTCCGAGACTCAGCTTCACCAAAGTTGCTCAGACATTTTCCAGATGTCCCTATATACAAATAGAACAGGATATTTAGGAGTACTAAGACTATAAAAGACTGCAATTTTCGACTTTTAGTGGGAGATGCTGAACATGCCGCCATCTTGATTGCCAAATTATGCAATGTCAGAAGAACACATGCCCACTAAACGGAAACTGCCTCCAATCATCACAAATCTATCAGGCCACTGTCACATGTAAGAACAACAGAACCACTGAGACATACATCAAACTTACAAAAAACGACTCCAAGACTAGATACAGAAACCAAACCGCATCATTCCAACACACAAAACACAGAAACTCTAGGGTCTGCCTAATGTGCGAGCCAGCGAGTCATGCGAGTCACTGTGCGAGCCATGCGAGTCATGCGAGCCAGGTTGCGAGCCATGTGAGTCATGCGAGCCAGGGTGCGAGCCATGAAAAATGAAAAATAAAAATATATCAAATAAAAAATTAACATGTATGTAAAATATATCGTACAATACTACTTACTCATGAGTCCATGCGCCATTTTTGATTGTTTTCAAACCCAGTTTCTCTCGGACAGAAGTATATATTAGAGCCCATTCCTTTACCGCGTTCTTCCTTGGCACGTTACCAGAGGTGCAGTGGGTTTTTTTCCTTCCAGTCGGAACAAATTATCAGGAGAGGTAGAAAGTACTTTTTTTTGGCGTTTACTTCTGAAATCATTCAAGTGAGGTAAGTGAGATTCGGATATATGTATTTTTAATGTATTAGTTCCATTTCTTGAACATTTTCAGCACAGCCTCAGACGAGGTTAACATTGCGAAATGTAAAAGTATTTTTTTGTCAACAGTAAATTTTACTTTTTCGGGTTTGTTAGAAAATGGAAATTGAAATGGAACTTCGGCAGAGGATAGAAGAAGAAGGATTTGAAATTGCTTTTAATCCTCCCGGTGATGGAAGCTGTTTCTATCGGGCTGCAGCGTTTCAACTGGGACTTAAGTCGGAGATCTTGCACAACCTCATTTTTAATTATCTGGGAAACCATCAGTTTGATGTAAGTTATTTAACCGTAGTATAAGTGACTGCGTGACCGACAACAGATGATGACATAAGCGACGCCCGGTTAATAAGAGTATTAAAAACAAACGGAATGAAATGAAATATTTTTCTTGTACTTAGTTTTTACATCATTTTCCTTAATTGAGCCCTAATCCAAGTCTTTTTTTTTTCATTGTACACTAGGGCTCATTATTTTTCCTTAACGTGTATTTATTTTTAAGCCTAATTTTCCTTGCCTCCCAGTTCAGAGGTTCACTTTAAACGAGCTGCATGTATATTTGTCACAATGTTCGTAATCATCATCTGAAAAGCAACGTTTTGGGCATCACACTTTTCTCACTGTGCACACTGAAAGACTATTGGGCAGACATTTTTTTTTTAGGAAAAATGAATAGTTTAAAGTTTTGAAACCACCTGAAAAGCCGTCTCTTGTACGAGGTTTTGTGACATTTTTTTTTTTTTTTTTTTTTTTTCATAATAGGACCAGGGAAATGACCGCTTGGCTTTCTTGTGTGACGTCGATATGGGTGGTGAAAAGGTGCCTGCTGTGTGGTCAGAAGCGTTGAAGATCCTGGAAAAGAATTATGCTAATTCTTTAGTGATTAGCGCCTTTGCAAATGTGATGCACTACAAGATCATGATTATTACAGTGCATGGGGTAAATAATTGTTGTCATCCAATGTTTCACGTTTGTTTCCATTGCTTTCAGAAAACTAAATTAAGTTTTTAACTAAGGAGTAATAAATTGTTTTCTTTACATTTTATTTTACAGGATGACAATTTCGTTAAAGTTGTGGAGCCTCAGTTGGGTCCCTCAGTTGGCACTCTTTACTTCGGACACAGTGGTAATCACTACGTCCCATTGAAGCTCAAGCAAAGGGTGGGATTGGTTACTTCCATGTGCTATACATAATGTAAACAGATGTGCCTGGGTTCGTTTCACAACTTGGGCACATGTTCATATTTGACCTGTGATACGCAATTTCTGACAAACAAATAATCAATCAGTCAGGCTAACATTGCAACTAACTCGCTAAGATCTGTTTAAATTTCATACAGTTTTTTGGTCCCTGGGTTATATTCAGGACGTCACAGTATTGCTGACTTACTCAACCTTCTCACATTTGTTTCAGGCATCAAGCTATGCAACGGCGGCGAGATCTTCCAAGGGAAATTCTGAGCCACGTACTCGTAGTTTTCCCCTAAAATCAAAGAGGAACAAAGTGCTCAAGAAATTAAAACATCCTCCGGTAAAACTTTCAAAGCTAAAAGGACAACGACAACAAAGGTACAATTTTAACGGGGTGACTCATCTAGTTCTAACCACGTAATCGTTTTGGTTCTGCCTTTTTTTTGGTGGAAGTGGGAAGAGGCGAGGCGGAGATAAAATAAACGTCATTAGCGGTAGATACACTAAGAAACTCATTCTGTTGTGTCTAATTTCAGACACCCAAAGGACGAAAAAATCAAGAGATGGAATGGTGGGAATCCACAGAAGAATACAACCCCGGGACGAGTTTATGGAGAGGACGAAAAATATCCGATGACACATCCTCTTATGGATCGGATCTTGAAATAATTGAAGAAAAGGAAACTCCAAAAGACAAGTCATTAAAGGTATGTAGGAGGAATTTATTCGCGTTTTTAACTAGAAGATACAGAACTTCAACACTTTACCTAGACAGGCCTTGCATTTTTTTAATTTAGAAGAGCAAGCAGGAAATTAAGACGACGGTTGCAGATATTAGTGATCAGAGTGTGGTTGAAATAAGCTCCGACGATGGCATGGAGGTCGATTCGCCCCTTAAACAACCCACCCGGAAAAGACAGCGTATTTCATCAGTAAGTGATTGTATACTGACTGACGAAACTGAACACAGAACAAAACGACTGTCCCAATATTCTTCCTCCTTGATTCCTACATCGCCTAGGTGATCACTAATTTACGTTGCACCCTCTTACCCAGAACCTATTTGCACAATCCTGGGCGCCGAAGAACACTGGTCAATGTTTAAGAAAATTAGGCAACCCATCGATCTGAAAAATTTGGTTGTCACGTGACTGTTCCTACGTCCGTCTGTTGGTCCGTGCGGCCATCCCCATACCTTCAAAAATAATAGAGTAGCAAGCACCATTACTGTAGGCACCTCTGTGGACATCCATGTTACAATTAATTGATAGCTGACCAGTATCACGTAATGATCACAATTGATCGTTTTTTGAGTTTCTTATCCAAGAAAAAAAATCCTCTTTTCCCGTTATGGTTAATTATTGAAATAAGTAGCTCTGCTTTTATTAGTAGCTTGAAGCCGTGCATGGAAAGGAAATTTAGAAATCAACGTCAATGCGTATATTTGTCCGCTAAGATTGCAGAATTTTTAGACACACAAAAATATATCTGAACCAAAGAATGTTGCGTAGATATCATTTGTAAAAAGTCATTGTTGTAGGTTCTTTTAGGCTCGATTACCAGCCGCTGTTGGAGAGAGCGGCAGAAATCGACCTTAGTTTTTTTTTTAATATAACAGGATGACAGCATCGAAGAATTAATCGCCAGTGTAAGTGGACTAAGTTCCAATGACAACACGCCTCAAAAGCCACGTCTACCAGCAGTTAAAAGACCCAAAGAGGACGCCCAGAGGTCACCCGCAAAGCAGAAGCTATTTGATGAAGAGTACGTAATCATTCTTTTATTGATGTAATAGAGTGTTGGGTTTAGGTGAATGGTTTTCTGTTTTGATAAAAATGTGCACAGAATGGAATACAAAAAACTAATTAGTTATAAACGTCAAGGGAGTAAAAACAGGGAAATTCCCTCGAGATCATTACAAGTGCACATGAAAATAAACGTCTCTTTTGTTGTTTGGGAGGGGTAGACTAGATGGCGGCATGCAGATGTGTTAGTGGGGGTTATTATGATACGATATGAAAATAGCCGTGGTGTTTTATCAAAAGTCTATGCTTCTTAAGCAGTTTTCTTCCTGAAGCGTTAACGACCTTTTGCATTTATTGGTAGAGATAGCGACAGCAATGGGGACATCAGCGTTTTAAGAAAGGGACGTAGACTGTATGCCAATCAAGACGAAATTGACAAACTCAAGCCAGTTCAGGTGAAGAAGGTTCCTCTGGCTCCTCAAGGTCCTGTAAAGTATGAAGTGCAATACAATGATGCGGACCCTTTGTCAGTGGTTGTAGACAACTGGAAGTGGGGTAGAGCACAACCATGCAAAAGAGCGAGATTTTGCAAGGGTGGTAGAAGGACGCTTCAATTGTGTCTCGGTTCGCTAGAATGCGCAAACAAGAAGTGCGCATATTTAAAAATTCATAAGTCTCCAAACAAAGTCGATTTTAATCGATCAAAACGTTGCGTTCACTGTCACAGTGAAGCCATTAAAAAGCATTGTTCAGCAAGAAAATATGTTGAAAACGACCGGTGCCACAAAAAAATGTCAGTAATCTACTTACAGGAACACGATTGCTCTCCAAAGCAAGAAGAAGATAAGCCGTCTAAAGAGGAAGTAGAAAACATTCTCCGTATAAAACCTACTAAATCAGCAGGTCAACTACAGTTGGACGTTGTACGCGAGGCCTTACTTAGTGGTAAAGAAGTAGATGAGGTGAACGAGATAGCTTTAACATACAGCAACAAAAAACATCTTCAGTATATACAGAGTACCATTAACAAGAAAAAGAGACCTGGAGGATCGGAGATAGAAGCTGTTCAATTGCTTAAGGACGATTTTCTTGCCAGGAAATTAGATGAAAACTTAATTATGTGTGTTGGCGACGATTATGTCATTCTTTCGTCTAAGCATAAGGTGCGATTAGGTGCACTCATTACTCTTGGCATTGTTGACGAACCAGTAAGCCTCGATGGCTGTGAAAGCCGCGCGCAACACTACACAGAAATTGAGATGACCACTTACGACCCCATCTTGAGACGCAATGTCAAATTAGTCAGTATGTTTGGAGCCAAACCAGGTGAAAATTCAGATAACGTAAAAAAAATGGTGCAGTCTTTTGATGCGGCCGTTAACAATGTTCTCCCAAAAGTGGCTGGCCAATATAATGTAGATAATGAAGACGTCTTAGGACGGGGATTAGATCCAAAATCATACGTCGGTGATGAAGGTGGTGCTCTGTGGCGTGGTCTCTGCTTGGTAAAGGGGGAAGACGTAAAAAACAAGACCATTTCAGACTTTTTCCATTTCAAACAAGACATCAACCGTAATTCCGTTTATTTTGGCGACCAAAAAAGTAAAAAGGAATTCAAATCAATAATGATGGATGCGTATAATTCTCCTACCTCTTTGCAGGCAGTAGATGCGGAAAAACGACTTGTAAAACTTATTGAAAAAAAATCAACAAATGTAAAAAAAATGAATTCTTTTAAGGCATGGTGGTGGCGAAGAAAAGCGCGTTGGCAAAAATGGTGCCGCACACAGTCATCGAGCGAAGCATCCTCTGCGGAGGTGGCAAATGCAAAATCTTTGCACGCGTCCGGATATAGGAAAAGTCTGCTGGACGTGGTAACCGCGGAATGCGCAAGCGCTGTTTTGGAGGGTGCAGAAAACAAGAGACAATCCCTTGGCCTAAAGACAGTAGGTCGTGGCCCTTCCGCGGCAGACCGCTCTGATAAGCAATCCCTTAGTATGGCCAGAGCGAGGGAAGCGTCGGCCGACGCAATTCAACAAATCGCAGAGAAGGCAGAGGTTATAATTGATGATGACTTTGCATTGGAAACTGACGACGTCGAAAATGCACAGCAGCAGTTTAAAATCGACACAAAAGACACTCACAGGGCGGACAAAAAAAATCAAAAACAAAAAAGTAAACAAGTTAAGAAAGTGAAAGATGGGCACGTGACCAAAAAACAGAAGAAATTATTCCACGACAAGGTTGAAGGAGTTCACATGGACCTACTTCATTGTGATTCCTCTATGACCGAATTCACGTTCAAAGTGCTTGATACAATGGGGTATCTCGAAGAGATTTGCATCAGAAAGGAATCTGCCATCTGCTCATCTGTCTGGTGCAAAAAGGAATGTCACCACCTGATGTGGATTTTCCACAATTTGTTCAACTTTGATAAAGAGCAGCCGATTATGTACCAGTCAAAATTCACTGCTCAACAGTGGAAACAAATAATTGAGGCATTCCCAGAAAACGTCCCACTGCCTAAAGTGACTTGTCCTTCAGAGGATGAGCAACAACATAGGATAAACAAAAGAACATTTAAAAAGGACGCTAAATGCGCCACCTGTAAAAAAGAATTATCAGAGGGTAATATCCAAGCCACAACAGAAGGCCCTTACAGGACAATACAGAAGTCCTGGATTAAAAGAACATTCTTCTTTTGCCCTCGTTTGCAGTGCATGGGAAAATTGCCGAGGAATTCTTTTATTTGCCCATATAAAACTGGAATGACACTGTTAATCGAAACACCTTTGACTGAACAGCAAAAGAAAGAAATAGACTTGAAAACTTGACTTATTTAACTAAAATATCACCCGCCGCTCTCAAAAACATCGTCACGGACGGTGGGCTGATCATTTGTCAGTTTACATGTTCAAAAACATCTCAGTAAAATGGCACCTGTTGCATTTGCGAAGTGATCTTTTTATGCCTATCTACTATTAACTTTTCAAACGAGATATTTCAACTCTGCAAAGCAAGACTCTCACCTTGCAATTGTTAGTAACCAGTTAAGTAAAATAAACCTAGAAAATCAAAACAGTCAAGAGAGTAAGTCAGTTCGAGTTATACCATGGATTCCCGATTTCTTGAACCTCCCAGACAAACAAAAAATGGTTCCAGAAATATCTGGATGAGGTAAATTTCTCCTTTCTTTGTTTGCCTCTGTTTTGCTAATTGGACATAAAGATTGCTCAAATAACAGAAGGTATTATGAAATCGGCGGTTCCAAAAAATCTGGATTATACTGTAATTTTCCATATTGTAGGGAAATTGTGAGCAGCAGCACCAACAATAATAACAAGAACAAAAAACAACAACAACAAAAACATCTCTGTCTCTAAAGATTACAAAGAATGCGTGACTTCGATAGTGTTATGTAATCTATACAGTACTGATGTTATCTGAACATTGATAAATCGTTTTACTACCAAGACGCATCTTCGAAGGTATTTTTCTTCGACATTTTCTCTCCTTTCAAAACATAATATAACAGATCTTAAAATAAATAATTAAACAAATAGAACGAGATAAATACAGTTACATCACGTTTTAGAATCATCTATGAAATTAAAACCGTCGCTACATGTCGCTAGTGTCACTCGCGTCATGTATCATTTAATATACAGCGTTATGTAATTTTTTCTTACGTTTAAATTGTGGCTCGCATGACTCGCATGGTTTTTCTTACGTAAAAACCGTGGCTCGCACCTTGGCTCGCATGGCTCGCATGTTTTTTCTTACGTTAAAACCGTGGCTGGCATGACTCGCATGGCTCGCATCGTGACTCGCATGACTCGCTGGCTCGCATATTAGTAAGACTCGAAACTCTACCCATCTTAGCAAGCATATCTGGACCCTTAAACACTGGTTGACAAAGAAGAGCAGAAGATGCATTTTACATGTGAATTTTCTTAGCAGTTATTCATCGATCTCTTTAGAACAAACATGAGGAAGTTCTGCCACACTGTTATTGGTACATTGCATAAACAAACAGAGAGCACCTTCCATCTACTCAACATTCTAGACATTCTAACAGTAAATAATTTGTATCAACACAATGCTTTAGAGTTTTTGCATTTATGGCACAAAGGCCTATCAATATGCAAGCAGTATTCATGGATACAACACCAGATATGCTCCCAACAAATTTATGTAAACCTTGAGTGTGCAATAACTCTGGAAAACAAACAATTGCTAAGAAAATGAAAGCTGACCTTGACAAAACAATAGAGAATCTCGATAAGAGAACTTCGAAGTCATCACTGAAAGTCACACTCTGAAACCAGAAGTGCCAGGGCCCACACAAGCAGAAATGGAAAAGTTTAAATCAAAAGCAAAGCCTGCTTTTCTGGGCATGGTACCCTGTATGCTAACCAATACATATTGCCTAGTTGCAAAATCCCAATCCAAACTTAACAGCTATTTAGCTTCCTGGCTCTTCATTTGAACTACTTCTCAGTATTCTAAGTATTTTGTATTTTAAATCTGTAATGTACAACAGCGTATGAAGTATTACACATTATGTGTAAAAAATGGTCACTGAGTCATCAGGAACTGAGACCATTAATTTCAAACCTTAAATGCAACTGCCAGCCAGAAAAAGGAAACAAAAATTTGCTTCATGTGCAATTTAGGCAACTATCTATGATAGTTAGTAAATTAAAATAACTAGGTGAAAAAACCTTTGTAAAAGTGAACAAAGAGAAGATGCTGTGTGCCATACATTGTCAGTCATGCATATGCCCCTTGGAGATTTAATAGAAGGATACAGTTGTAGTAATGATAAACAAATTGAATGAAAGTTAGACACCAATGCCTAGAGAAAAGCACTGTCAGGGCTATGTACATAGATTTTAAATTGATACTTTGAACTATTTTTTATTCTACTAAAGAATTCTTTTTATTGGTTTTGATATCTTGATATTTACATGTCTGCAATGAAGATAAAGTCATACCAAGGGGTTAGACTTGTCTTTATATAGATATTCCAGACTGTATTTTGATTTTTTCTACTGTAATTTTAGCTTTCATCAATTTCTTACTTTCTTATTTGTAATGGGTAATGATATAATTGTACATGGTTGACATACATGAGCAGCACCTTGTGCAAAAATTTGCCACTCCCATGCTGACAAACACAAAGAAGTTCAACACATCTTCCTAACCCTGCAGGGACTAGGTTTGTCCTATTTTAAGAAACAGCTGCTGGTATGCAATGCCACACAGTTGCATAATGCTATGAACAACCTTCAGCCTTCATATGACAAACATTTTGCTTCCAAATTCAAACATTTTCTTTAAGGAGCCATACTTTTCCTGACCTATTTTGGTCACCTCTCAAATGTGTTATAGAGCCCAGTTGTTAGTGTATCTCTTTTTTTTTTCTAAACGGTGGTAAGGTAAACAACTTTGTTTTAATGCAAAGAACATTTTTCTTTTTCTTTGCCATCTTTTCATCCCTTGGATTTCTGTTATTCCCATAAATTCCAAAGAAAACCACAAGGAATATATATATATATATATGTATATATTATGCATATCCACGCCTATTATTCAAATCTGCAAAATAGGCGTTGTGGTAAATTTCAATGCTCTGTTCAATTGTTACACAGTAGACAACTTCGTAACGTTTCTTGAGTGATGATAATTCAGGTTGGTGGATAATAAGTAGTTTTCTTTGAGGCAGAGGTTGTATCTTTTGCTTGCACTGTTGTAGGGTGATCTTCATGAAAGGATGCACCATGAAATAAAGTAGTCAATGTTATTATCTTTACAGGTCCAGATATGCTTGCTGAGTTCAGTAGACTGTTTCTGTGTTTTGTGTGTTAGAACAATGCAGTGTGGTTTCTGTATCTAGTCTTGAAGTTGTTTTCTGTAAGTCTGATGATGTCTTAGTGGTGCTGTTGTCCTTACATGCGACAGTGGCTTGGTAGATTAGTGATGACTGGAGGCAATTTCCGTTAAGTGGGCATGTGATATGTTTGAAGCTGCAAGTCTTGGTGTCTTTTGTGTTGGTGTTATCTGTGGTGTCATTGACGTGCTTGGATGAATTTAAAATGCATTTGTTGTGATTGTCAACAATCTGTTTAGTGCTCTTCATGCAGCTGTAACTGATTTTGATTGTGTTACTATTAAAGACTCTTCTAAGTTTGTGGTCTTTTGGTAAATGCTTGTCTACTAGGGCAAAGAATTGGTTTCAATATTGGTGCCGACATTTTTGCAGAATGGGGGGTTGTACCAGAGTAGTTGTGGGTAGTTTCTAATGTAAATGCACTAGTATCTGCATTCTTCGAGTGCTTATTGATATGGAGCCGCCCCTCCATATCAAAAAGCATTCATCAAGTGCTTTTTGATATGGAGGGGCGGCTCCATATCAAAAAGCACTCGACAAATGCGGATACCAGTCCACTCTATATTATGAACCACCCACAACTAACAAATGAAAAGACAGTCAACAGAACAACATACTCTGGTACAACCAACCATTAAGCAAAAATGTCAGCACCAATATCAGACACAGATTCCTTGCCATAATAGACAAGCAATTCCCAAAAGACCACAAACTTTGAAGAATCTTTAATCATAACACAATCAAAATCTGCTACAGCTACATGAATAACACTAAACGGACCATCGACAACTGCAACAAACGAATTTTAAATTCATCCAAACACTTTAATGACACCACAGATAACACCAACGCAAAAGACACTGAAACTTGCACCTGCCAACAGAAGAACACATGCCCACTTAACGGAAACTGCCTCCAGTCATCATTAATCTACCAAGCCACCGTCACACATAAGGACAACAGCACCACTGAAACATAGATCAGACTTACAGAAAACAACTTCAAGACTAAATACAGAAACCAAACCACATCATTCCAACACACAAAACACAGAAACTCTACCGAACTCAGCAAACATATCTGGACCCTTAAAGAAAATAACATTGACCACTTTATTTTATGGCACATCCTTTCATCAAGATCACCCTACAACAGCACAAGCAAAAGATGCAACCTCTGCCTCAAAGAAAAATACTTATCATCCACCAACCTGAATTATCATCACTCAATAAACATAAACATGTGTCCTCATGCCACCACAGAAACAAAGAATTACTGAGTAGCAATTGAACAAAACATTGAAATTTCCCACCACACCTTTATGCAAGTTTGTAAATTATATAAATAATGGTTATGAATATTCTTCACAATAAAATCCCCTGATGAGTGAGTAATCATGAAATAGGCTTGTACAATAGGGATAAAAGTATAGTCTCTGTTTTTTCTCAATCTCATACATATCGCACTCCACTTCTACATATCAAGCACTGTACAACAGAAAAATCAAAACACAGACTTCCTATATGTATATCTATGTATAATTTTACATGAGGCATATCTCTCGAAAGCAAGCTCTAGCAAGCTACAATCAACCTGACAACTAACTTGCCAAGACTTTTCTCTTGTGGTAGTGATTGTCCTCTGAGATGACCAATAAAAAGTCCTAAACCATTATTAAAAAAAAGAAAGGCAAACTAGAGAAACATCCCCTGTGAGTGAAGTTGTTGATGCAGACCTCTTAATTAATAATACGCCTTGGACACTCCCCTCCACCTCAACAACAAGGAATTCTTAGTGGTCTCTGAGGATAATCTTGACTCCTATGGATTTTGCACTTTTTCAGTTATTGTTCCCTCACTCTGGAAAAATTTACCAGACCAAATAAGAAATGTAGCATGCTTAAGTTTCCTTAAGAGTAAAGTGAAGACCTTTTCATTTAGTCATTCCTTTTAGCTTTCGAACACCTCAGATTTGTTCCTAAATTAACAAACATTAAACTTATAATGCAATTTACATATGTATTAGGAACTTTGATAGGTGCTTTTGGTCAATTAGAACAAATAACAATTATCAGAACTTTTATTATCATTATAACTATGATTATGCAACACCTGATACATCACTAAGGTCATCTTCCTTTGAATCTGACACTGATGGATGACTCAGTGAGTCTAGATCCAACCTGGCTTTATCAGACTATTGATCAGAAAGCTCAGATGAAGAAAGGGATTTTAAAGGACAAGGATGTAAGCAAGTAGATCTAAACAAGTTTTCCTCAACTATCTCTATCATTTAACATGTGGTCAACTTCAATTGTTCTGAAAAGTTCTCTGAAAAATGTTTTAACTTTGTTGTACAGTTTCTGTTTGACTGTGTGTATAAGACAGTAGGTACATAGTTGTAGATTTATTGTTTGGCAATGTTTGCTCTACCCTAAATTACTTTAGTAATTCAAACATTTTTTTTGCTTTCTGCTTGTTCTGTAATGCCCTGTGATTTCCTTGAGGCAAGTGTTTTTCACATGAAAAAGCCAGTTGGGGGGCATGGCCACCTCAGACAAACAAATAAAGAAGATTCAGAGATAGCATGGTCTAACCGTTACACATAGCATTCAGTCAAACTCAAATCCATCAGATAGTGAGATAAATGCAGCTGTTTACACCACACAAAAGAACTTGATAGCCATTCTACACCACTCTATCCAAGCTGGAGATTCAGCAAAGCAACGCAGATTTTGTCCCCCTGATGAGAACTCCTGGTTTGACTGGCAACAAGAATGTTGACTGATAAAAGGGTTAACTGCTTGCCCCAGGTTTTTGTGGAATTGTTGCACTCCACCCTCAAAATGTTAAGTTACACAGAACTGAAATGAGTGCATCAATTCTTTGGTTTGGGTTCAGTGCCTAATGCATAAATGTCATGATGTGAAAGTAATTCCCTGTGCTGTGGTTTCTGCAGTGTTACAATTTTATCATGGAACTGTTAGCTGCCAAAGACCACCATATCATCAAAGACCACCATATTTTTACTAAAACGTTTCAATTTTCACTTTTTTGTACACTTGTAGATTTTTAAAGCATGTAGTAACTCTAAATAATTTCATTTGCAACTTAGTCTGTACTTTCCTAATAACTATTATAATTAGCTTTTATCGTTATTAATTACAAATTTACCCAGAATAGACTTCTAGGAGAGGAAATAAACTACTGCATGGTTACTCTGGGAGACTGGAAAGACACAAAGGCAAAGAAGGTTCAAGTTAACCGACAAGCAAAGCAATTCTAATTCAAACCAAACATGCAGATAAGAAATTAATGCACCCGCCCATTCTCCCTACTTGGAGACTTGAGGCTATTAATGAGCAAATGGTAGATCATAGAGACATTTAGTTAATACCATAAACTCATCTGAAAGTGGCAATCCCTTCCGCCACACATACAAGTTTATACATATCTTTGCCTAGTGATCGCCTCTATTCTCTACAATCCTCTTTGGGAGAGCTTTCATGTGTCTGCTTTAAATGCCAAGGTTAATGCTACCACTCAAGCACCAACCAAAGTACAGAACATGGAAAACACAAACCTTCCAAAAACTGCTCACAAGAACTGAGAAATACAATTAATGTTCTTCTATACCATCTGTGTATAGAAAAGACAATTCCAAGTTTTAACATGGAAAACACAAACCTTCCAAAAACTGCTCACAAGAACTGAGAAATACAATTAATGTTCTTCTATACCATCTGTGTATGGAAAAGACAATTCCAAGTTTTAAGTAGTCATAAACAATTTTTAATGAGTAAATATCAGTTTTACATAAACTAAGTCTTAGTAAGTAAATTAGATACTAACAAAAATAGATTTTATATATTGCAAACTTTATCATGTATGGTAGTTTTTAAGGACCTCGCATAATGTTAAATTTTTTCCAAAGTTACATTAAATTTTCTGCACTTCAGCTTACTAGCTTCAATGTGATATTGTGTGCATCTTTTGTGCCTGATAAATCCATTAAATTTATCAAATATTTATCCAGCTAAGAATTCTTCCAAAGTTAATGCAACAACAAAGATAAGTCCACACTTTTGCCCCCCTCAGACCGCAAATAGCTCTATACCCTAGCCAATCACAGGGATGCCATCAGCAAAACACATGCCCCTGCCTTGAGATCAATAATTGAATAATTCCACCGGAATTTTCTAGATCTAAGTGCCAAATTCAAGATGGCATTAAGTAGTTGTGGTTCTGGCCACAACAGAAAATGCTGAAAGGCTGGGCAAAAAAGCTTGTTTAGTCTTTCAAAAGGGCAAAGAAAGAGAGGGAAAATGCCATAAATTTATCTTGAAGATAAAAAATTCCAGACATGGATTCAAGTAAATTTTGAGGCCAGCTATCCAGGGATACTATGACTCTATGTTCGCAGAGCATTTGTTGCCTTTGGAGTATTGCAGGTTGTGACCTTGAAAGATCATTCACACAAAAGTTTGTCTTTCCAGCTTGAGGTGTTTGTAATCTTAATTACAAACTACATTTCCTTTGTTACCAATTTCTAATACCACAGTCTTTAAAACGCTGATTTACCTGTGACAATGAAAGTTTCAGCAATAAAAGAGGCAGTAAGATGTCATCTGAAGCACATACTTGAGCAATCATTTTTGATTCTTTTTTACCCATTTCAAACCATGTGACCACATGGCTAAAAAGGTTTAATTACTTAGAAAACTCAGAACTCAATGTCTAATTGTTAAACAGGCTATCAAACAGCTTCTTTGAAAACCAGTCAACTTTAGCACACTGGTGCAACCATTGAAATGCATTCAGCATACCTTCAAAGTATTCCTATGGTGCAGAATAATTATAACCATGCAATTTCATCTTCTCACAATTTCATCTAACTTGCCAAATTAGGAAATTCATCAGTCATCAGCCCACGAAGACTCTTGTTCATGCATTTGTGACTTCACATTTGGACTACTGTAACTCTCTTCTCTTTGGCATCCCCAAGTACCAGACAGATTGTCTCTAGAAGGTGGTTAATAATGCTGCTCGATCAATATTTAGGATTCTAAAGCTTGATCATGTTTCGTCCGCCTTATCTCATCTTCACTGAGAAGAATATCTACAGCCACACTCCATTTCTGGTCATCACCTACGTTCCTGTGACAAGGGCCTTCTTAAGATCCCGAGAACTAATTTTAAGACCTTCGGTCTTCACATCTTTGCCCATTCCAGGCCACTTCTGTGGAACAAACTGCTGCTTGAAATTCAAAACAGTCAGAGTGTAACCATTTTTAAGTTGTTTTAACATTTTTAATAGTTTTAACACTTTCATATTTTTCATACTTTTCATATTTTTCATATTTTATCGTTTAATTGTTTTTAATATTTTTATAGAATATTTTGTAAGGTGCTTTAGAATATTTTTATAATTTTGGCACTCTAGAAATATAAATTATCATCATTAGTATTATTGTCCAAGACACAGGAAAGTAGTGTGGACCTATTTGTTTTGTAGAAGGCAAGATCAAGGAACATGACTTTCTACTCATTAAGAAACAATTGATGTGACTGTTTTCAAAAACTTTAAAACTTATTTAATTGGTGACAAAAAAAAGGTACAGTGTATGGCCTAATACACCAAAATGGTCACCTTTCATAACAATGGAGATGCCTCTCACACAGAGTGCATCACTGCAGTGTGAGAGCAAATCTACTTGTATCTCCACTATTGAATGTGGTCTTTAAACTTCTGTAAAGCCAGTGATAACTATTAAGATCATGGCAACACGTTTCTTGCCCATCTTTAAGAATGTTGTATTCTTTCACAAAAGCGAGCTCTATACCTTTCAACTCTTTGACCTTAAAAATGAGACACTTGTATTCCCTATAGAAACACTTGACACCTCCTCTTCAAATGAACCACCCCGGGAGGGTAAGGTTTTTTAATTCCTTACTCCCTGGGCATGGACGACAGTCAAACGCACACGAGTTGTACCGGGCGGGAGGGGGGCATGTTGAAACAACACATAAGCTCTTGTGCTCTATCATAAGAATTAGAATGTTTGTACGAATAAATAAAAGATATATCAAATATAAGATGACTCGCCTCGTTTAGCTCAACAAGTGTCCGTATGTTCCCCAGGGCTTCGCCTTCGGCCACAAACACTGCAAACTGGAGGGAACTCACTCGATATCCTTTTTTCTTCGAGGTCTTCGACCTCGTGAGGTCGTCCCCGCTTCATTACAATCCTCCCATCACTAGCTAAAACCCTAACGGCATGAAATCTTTACTTGAAAATGCTCCTCAAGCCAAAAGTCAACAGACGCAGCACAAGATTTCCAAGATCAGAGGAGTATGCGCAGTGATTTCGATAAACATTCTACAGGAACAACCCTCCGGCACTTTGGAAAGATGCTGATTTTTCCAGCAAAAATAGCCCATTCTCCGAGTCGAGAACTTCAACTTTTCTTTTGTAAAAAAAGCAAGAGACTTGACGAAAAGATTCTACCTACATCACGATTGCTACGATGCTAACCTCATTACCACAAAACAGCTGTTCAAGGCCATGCCAGTATGAAAAATTAGTTCTCAGACCTCTCGCAGCATTGAAACCTTGTAATTTCAAGGGTTTTGGGCTGGATTGGGATTCGAAAGACTAAGCGTAACTCTGTTTCGTTGGAGATTTAGATGCCCCACTTTTAATTTGCTAAAAGGTATAGATAATAGCTGTATTTGAAATTAGAAATTATCCACCCAGTGCCTAGCGAGTTTTCCTGAATAGACCATTTTTTTGTGCATTATTTTATTTTTCTTAGCAATCGAAATGGACCTCGCAAGAGGTTCATATGTTTTTAATAGTGCTTAATGACATATTCTGAAATCATGTATTTACATATTTGTTCATCATAAGTAGGTTAGATTTACTTTTCATTTCTTTTTTATTGTAAAGCGTCATTGGGCTAAATGGAAATGGCGCTACATACATTTTTTGTTATTATTATTATTATTATTATCATTATTATTATTATTATTATCATTATTATTATTTCAGTTATAAATAATACTGATTGAAGGGCCAGTTCCCACACGTTCTACTTCCTAAGTAGAATAAATACCTTTAGTCGTGGGCGCTACGTGGTAGTAGGCAAAATATATTAGGATGGGTCAACTAGGTGACGATTTTTCAAGAGTACTATCCAAAAGATAACTTTTCAATGTTTCTTTGATTAGAAATTAGCTTTTTTGCGATTACTAGGATAAATGAAATAAATTTTCATGTTTGTTTTAAACATTTTGTGTCATAATTTGTTGGGTACGAATCGACCAGAGGGTTGGGTACGAACTGATCGAAAGTGCGTACGAGACGTCTTAGCCCGGGTACGAATCTTCTAGGTACGAAAGATCCACGGGCACGAAACGAGTGGATACCATGCATTTACATATTTGTTCGTCATAAGCAGATTAGATTTCCTTTTCTATTTCTTTTTTTATTATAAAGCGCCATTGGACTAAATGGAAATGGCGCTACATAAATTTTGTTGTTGTTGTTATTATCATTATTATTATTATTATTATTATTATAATGATTTCAGTTATAAATAATGCTGATGGGAGGGCCTGTTCCCACACCGTACACGATTGTTCAACATTCCTTTCGGCTGACATTTCACAAGCGAAGAAGGGTGAGTTCCTCATTGTTGTTTACTTCACGCGCTTGAGATGTAATCATACTCCTTCTCTTTCAACATGACTACATTTGTGCTTTACTTATCGTAGGAAAATCCTATCAATTGTAGTTCCATCGTACTTTAATAATAGAATTACAGCCTTTGCAATAAAGTGCAAGCCCTTTCCTGCGCTGATCGACAATACTATCCAATAGTCCCAACTCTCCAAACCTTACAAAAAATCCTTATGAGCAAGTGGTATTTAGTACAGCAACAACCATTGCTAAGAGAAATCCTCAAAGAACCGATAACATCGTACAGAAACAAGTGTTCACTCAGACATACTCGTGAGAGAAAAATTATTACGAGGGCGAGAAAACCATGGTGTTTCGTGTAAACATTTGTAGCTAATACAGAGAAAACTGGACGTACTACTGAAACATTTAGGCATGTCAACCTCAATTTACACGGGAGCATTAATCAAGCCCATTTCTAAAGCAAAGAAATACTTTTTAAAAGCTCGCCTATACCTTTCGCAACCCCTATCCCGCCTGCGAATCGGAGTATGTCCCGGTCTCGCCTCTCTATCTTCATCTCGCATCTCGCCTTTAAAGCATCTCGTATTCCACATCCCGCCTCGATTTTAAGCCTCATCCTGCATCCTGTCAAACCTATATTGGACCCTCTCTACCACTTTCATTCAGTATACGGGATTCACTGTTGGATTTGATACACTGAGCACGCAGAAAATTTGCAGAGAGCGCGTTAAAGTTGTTAAAAATGTTTTGATTACCTCTATAATTAAGATGCAGTCCTCCCTTGATTAAGCCATTCTCTGTGATCTTTAGATGCTGGATAAGTTTCCATCCACTCTGACGGCAGTAGCTCTTTAGATGTTTATTCGCATCTTTCACTGCTCTATTGAATTCATCCCTTGTAGAAGTAAGCCCAGATATAGCGGAGGTGGCGTCGGATGAATTTTCGAATTGTCTATGATCGATTCAGCATCTTGAAACCGTTTCTATGTTTAAGGTTATTGGAGCCGACATAGAGAACGACTTGGTCCGGCGAATGCTCCAAGTTAGCTTTGAGGATGTCCTTCAACGCTTTTGAGGTGGCCCTACAGAATAACTTGACCACTGCTCGATGACCAACGGCTTTTTCCAGCTTTTTACAACATATATTTGTCTTTGTTAAGGAAGCTCCAATTGATAGGGTTGTAAATCGTTGTTATAGCCAAAAATACTCGTTACATGTCCAACTTCACTTCCAAAATGGCTAAACGAAACGAAGTTAAGTGATAAATATGTAACCGGTTGCAAGAAATGGATTACAAGTTATAGTTGTCACAATTCGAGGTAAAGAAATTAACAAATAAGAAAGCAAAAATAAAGGAAAACAAAAGACACTTACAAACGTCGTACGAGATCTGGGTTAACTGCCAAATTAAAGACGATGTAAAGCGACTTAAAGCAACGTAAAGCGGCGTAAAGCGATCGATAGAGACGGTATAAACAGTTAGACGTTTCAAATAGTTAAACGGTTGATCCGAATGAATAAAATCCGCGGTGAAGACTAATAGAAGCAACATAAACAAAAGGAAATTATACAGGAAAGAGTAACAGAATATTGATGAAAGTTATGCGCGCAGAACAAAAGGCCTGAATGAAATGTGACAAAAGAGGAGTTGGAATTTGTAATCAATCGAATTTTTGGCGGCAACAGTAATGGAATTATCGGAGACCTTAGCAACGGACTGTGTCCCCTCCCTATTGTTCCTTTGTTTTTGTGTTTTAAATCTTTTTCTTTTCCTTGCTAACAACTTGCCATCGGCTGCGCATTTGTATTGTCAGAAAATATTTTTGACTCCTCCTCAGTAATTGGATCCATTTCCGGAAATGACGGACAATATGGCGGCGGCTGTGGTTTGTACTAGCGACTCAATACAGGAATGGCTCCGAACTGTGATTGGATGATAAAAATAGTGAAAGTTAATAAGTTATATCTTAACTCCTTCCTCGTGAGTATTGTTTAGAGCCTGTTCATATGGAGGTGGGGGACCCCAGGTAGGTGAGGTAACCCGCTTAGCCATGGTCGAAAAATAAAATACGTTTACATGCAATCTTACAACCCCGGGGTGCTGGGGTGAAGTTTCTTGAGGTTTTGTTGTGCTTGCAATTAAGGAGTTTGAGCAGAGGACACAACCAACCTTTGGACAGTTTTTCGGCTATAACAAGTTCTAAAATTAATGAAGGCTGTTCATCACATGAGGCTGTTTTGGAACGAGTATATCTCGTTTGCTATTGTATCACACTTCTGTTTTAGACAAGGTATTTACACCACTTAAGTTTAAAAAAGAATGAGTAGAACATAAAGACAGTTTTCTGTGAAGTACACGAGCTATCCTAGCCCAATTCGCCAACTGCTTTCCGAGCATCATCTGTGAAAAACCGCTTCAATTTTTCAAATTTGAAAAATTTGGGCTAAAAACCGTGGCTCCCAAAATATATTTATCACCTTGCCTAGAAAATTTTCAAAATTTCTCTAATTTTTCATAACTTTTCGTAACTCCAGCCAAGCCCACATGGTCATTGGCCCCCGAAATAGCCGCTAACAATGGCTTATAAATATAGGCGTTTAATGTTAACTTGTAAAACTCCCTGAAGAAGTTTACGACAGTAAAAACGCGTTGGAGAATAAAGAAGTTTTACAATTACTGTTCGCAGAGAGCTGCTCGCTGCTTTAGTCTTAAATTGGAAAAAACAATTTTTTTTAATTGTTTAAAAAAAATTATTTAAAAAATTAATGAAAAAAATTTGATAAACGCCAGAGTCAGAGCCATTCCTGTCAGCGGTGAAATAAAGGAATGGCTCCAGTCTCTGATTTTCCGCCTGAACCGACTAAACGAGTTTAGTCAGCGGAGCTAGTAAGCAGATGCCTTTTCATCGCCGGAATATCACTGAACGACTTCGCTAAACGACCTCGCTAAACAAGAAAGGCTGCCTTCCCTTCGCTATGTAAGAGACCATTTCTCGTTTGACACGTCGGTGTTTTCACTCGCACTGATATTTCATTGTTCCCCCTCGAGACACACGGTTAGACAATACTCACGAGCAAGGAGTCAAGATATAATTTATCAACTTTTACTATTTTTATCATCCAATTACAGGTCGGAGCCATTCCTGTAATTCATCGCTAGTGTGGTTTGTTGCTTGGGAACGGAGTATTTAAAAATGGCTGAAGCGTTACAATAACATGTATGGAACAATGAACTAAATTGAAAAATAAAAATACCTTGAGATGCTGCACATGTTTCCCCGACCTCTCATTATTTTTCAGAACATCCGACAAATTCGAAAATATAAATAGATAAATCAAGAAGACCTCCTTGTAAGGTCCAAATGCATATCAAATAGGGTGTTTTTTGCTCCAGTGTAACTCCCTTAAGTGTCTGAGATTTGTCTGAGGTATCCTCAATCAAAGGTTGTAAGGTTAGGCGTCTTATGAGAAATAGTGGTTCCCCGACCTCATATAACATTCTCCTGTTGTTGCAGTTTCTTTTAGTGCATTTCGCGGCTCCCATGCAGAAAATAAGTTCCAAGGGAACTTTAAAAAGACAAATTTTATCCTATAAATACGTCTGCAAATCGACCGATATGAGTGTCTGTGGAGTTCGAGAAACCACCGTGGTCTTGCGCAAAATTTCTTTAAGACGGGCTTCCATTTTCTTTCTCCCAAAACAAACTTTGTAACCTGGCTTATTCAGCTGTATAGATTCGCCATGTGTGTGGGCACAGAATGTATACGCGTTGAAATCAAAGTGCTCTGTGAGCGAACTCGTGAATTGACAAATGATTTTTTGGATTATGTTTAATGTTATCTGGTTTAGGGAATTTTGTGGTTGATTGTCATATCTAGAGTACGAGAAGTAGTTCAGTGTTCGCAGCAAAGAAACAAAGTAACGTTGGGATAAGAAGGCATTACAATTGAAATGATCATGCTATTACATTTGACAAGGGTGGATGATGTCATATGTTTTAAACGTATATCATTTTTGTTTCTGGTTCAAAAGAAAAGGTTGGAAGTAAATGTGGGTGAAAAGTGAAATTTTCTGTCTAT